>NC_061115.1:191763401-191874476 GCF_002878395.1 Capsicum annuum
AGTGAGTTCTTGACTTTGGGGTTGCTATTCTTGAAATTAATGGGTGCTTCTTGTAGCCATAGGAATGGGGATTCCAATTCTCAAAAAATTATTGAAAACTGAGGTTAAAAGAAGCTGAAAACTGGGCATAAAGGCTATGGCCTGGGCGGCGCCTTGCCCAGAGTCTTTGCTAAGGTGGGCGGCGCCTTGCCCAAAGCCTTAGCTAAGCTGGGTGGCGCCCCTTAATATCCTTTAGCTACTAGTTTGGCACCCCAAAGGTGCCCTAAATGGATTCTGAAAATTTTGAAACTCACCCGAGATACCTTACGACCTTGCCCCATCACAACGCAACAACAAAATCAAGAAATAGAGGTCGGGAAGGTCACGAAATAATTCATCGAAGTTTGAGGGCTCAAAACTGAACTAAGTGTTGGAACACTTAGCTAAAATTATAAGTGTTAAGTTTCTTTTAACTTGCTTCGAAGGCTTTGACAATGAGGAAACTTTATGGGATCTTACAATATCTCCCCCTTGGGAACATTCGTCCTTGAATGTAGATAGGTATGTTCAGAACGTAGAGAAAATGAAGGATACACAGCTGAAATATTTGGCTGAACTAACTTTACGTCATTCTAAACCTTTGGATACTTCATAGAATACATAAGCTTATGATAAGAATGGCTATACAGCTGCTACTTTGATTAGAAGGGGACTAAATTAAGAAAGAATAGTACCTTCGGCTTGATCTAAACTTGTGGAGAAGAGATGTGGGTACTTGGATTGCATATTTGCTTCTACTTCTCAAGTAGCACCCTCAATTGATTGGTTCTTCCATAAAACTTTGACCAAGGGAACTTCTTTGTTCCTTAGTCTCCGAACTTGGTAGTCTAGGATTTCAAATGGAACCTCATCAAAAGAAAAACTATCCCAAACATCAGTGCTTTACAAAAGATCTATAACAACAGAATCACCAATACACTTATTAAGCATAGAGACATGGAAGATAGGATGAACAGCTGGCAATTCTGCAGGCAACTCTAATTTATAAGCTACTTTCCCAACACAGTTAAGAACTCTGTAAGGGCCAACATACCGGGGACTAAGCTTCCCCTTTTTCCCAAACCTTTTTACACCTTTCATGGGTGAAAGTTTTAGATATACCAAATCATTAACTTCAAACTCAAGGTCTCTTCTCCTCACATCTGCATATGACTTTTGAAGACTCTGGGCTATTTTCAACCTTTCTCTAATCAATTTCACCTTCTCTATAGCCTCAAACACTATATCAAGTCCAATCACAGCTTCGTCCACTTCAAACCAACCTATGGGTGACCTATACTTTCTACTATACAAAACCTCAAATGGTGCCATTCGGATGATAGAGTGATAACTATTGTTATAAGCAAACTCAATCAATGGTTGATGCTCATCCCAACTACCTTTGTAATCAAGAGCACATGCTATCAATATATGTTTTAAAGTTTGGATGGTTCTCTCAGCCTGACCATCTATCTGCGGATGAAAAGCGGAACTCAAATGCACTTAGGTACCAAGACCCCTCTGAAAAGCTCTCCAAAACTGCAAAGTGAATTGAGTACCCCTATCCAAAATAATAGACAAGAGAACTTCATAAAATCTAACTAACTATCGAATATACAATCTAGGATAGTCCTTAGCTGCATAAGATGTGTGCACAGGCAAGAAATGCGCTGACTTAGTAAGCCTATACACAATCACCCAAATAGAATCATGATAACGACGCGAAAGAGGTAAACCAGTCACAAAGTCCATATTTATCTCTTCCCACTTCCATGTGGGGATATAAAACTCTTACATCACACCACCAGGCCTTTGATGCTCTATCTTAACCTGTTGGTAAGTTTCACACTTTGACACAAACTATACTATATCTTTCTTCATACCACTCCACCAATAGATTTCCTGCAAGTCACGGTACATCTTAGTAACGCCGGGATGAATACACTATCGCATGTCATACGCCTCTACCATGATCCTCTATCTCATATCATCAACACAAGGAACATACAATCTACCCTGCAATCTCAACACACCATCTCCCCCTTGGGAGAAACCCTCTACTCTTTAGTACTTAACTGACTCTTTCAGTCTGACCAAATTAGTATCTAAGTCTTGCTTCTCCTTCACTTCCAAATATAAAGAGGATTCAGAACTACTCGATACCAAGACATTCCCCTTAGCAGAATCAAGCATTCTAACCTCCAACCTTTCCAAACGATGCACATCATAAGCTAAATCTTCTTTACCCTTCTCTATATAAGCAACACTGCCTATAGACAACCTGTTAAGGGCTTCTTACACTACATTGGCCTTGCCCGAATGATACAACACACTCATATCATAATCTTTTAGATACTCTAACTATTACCTCTGCCTAAGATTCAACTCCTTTTAAGAAAACACCTATTGTAAGCTTTTGTGATGAGTAAACACATCAATATGAATACCATACAAATAGTGTCTCAAGATTTTCAAAGTGAAGGCCACATCAGCTAATTCAAGATCATGTGTTGGGTAATTATTTTCATATTATTTCAACTGTCATAGGCTATAACCTTACCTCTCTGTATCTACACACAACCCAAGCCAACTCTAGAAGCATCACAATACACCACAAAATCATCAACACCATCAGGAAAAGTTAACACAGAGGCTGAGGTGAGTTGAGTCTTCAACTCCTGAAAACTCTTCTCACAGGAATCTGACCAAAGGAACTTAACTTTCATTTGGGTCAGTCGGTTCATGGGAGACGCAATAGAAGAGAAACCCTCAACAAAATAGCGGTAATATATAGCTAGACCCAAGAAACTCCTAATGTTAGATGGAGAGATAGGTCTAGGCCAATTTCTTATAGCTTCTGTCTTTTAGGGATCAACTCTAATGCATTCGGCTAAATAATATGACCCAGAAAAGCTACAACCTTAGCCAGAACTCACACTTACTGAATTTTGGTGAACAACTGGTGATCTCTAAGATTTTGTAAGACAATTATAAGATGATTTGCATGGTCAACCTCACTTCAGGAATGCACAAGAATATCATCTGTGAAAATAATGACAAACATATCAAGATACTGCTTGAACACTTGATTCATGAGGTCTATGAAGGTTGCGGGAGCATTGGTTAGTCCAAATGACATGACAAGAAACACAAAGTTACCATAACAAGTTTTAAAGGCTGTCTTCAGGATGTCACACTCCGTTAGTTTGAGTTGGTGATAACCGGATCTAAGGTCTATTTTGGAGAAATAACTTACACTCTGGAGTTGATCAAATAAGTTATCAGTTCTAGGAAGAGGGTACTTATTCTTGACTATGACTTTATTAAGTTGACGATAGTCAATACACATATGCAAAGAACTATATTTCTTCTGCACGAATAGGATGGGTGCGCCTCAAGGAAATACACCAGGCCTTATGAAACCTTTGTCTAAAAGATCTTTGAGTTGTTCTTTCAACTCCTTAAGCTCTACGGGTTCCATACGGTAGGGAGGAATAGAAATAGGCTGAGTGTCATAAAGAAGATCAATCCCAAATTCTATATCTCTATCGAGAGGTACCCTTGGGAGATCTTCCAAAAAAACATCATGAAACTCATTAACAATGTTGACTGACTGAATAGTAGAAATCTCGGACTTAATGTCTTTAACTCTGACTAAATGATAGATGCAACCTTTGGATATAAGCTTTCTAGCTTTGAGATAAGAAATAAAATGACTTTTGGGAGATACTGAGCTTTCGGACCACTCAAAGACTGACTCATTAGGAAACTGAAACTTAACCACATGGGTACGACAGTCTATAGATGCATAATAAGAGTGAAGCCATTCCATACCCAGAATGAGATTAAAATCAACAATATCCAACTCTATCAGATCAGCAAATATGTCTCTATAAAGGATAATAATAGGAAACTTTTTATACACTTTCCTAGAAACAACGTACTCCCCTACTAGAGTAGAAACTAGAATAAGCTCAGGGATATTTTCAGAACTCATTTCAAAATTCACAGCAACCAATGGTGTCATATAAGGAAAACTTGAACCAGGGTCTAATAGCACATAAACATCAAAATAAAATACGTGGAGCATACCAGTAACAACGTCGGGAGAATCCTCCTGATCATGATGGGAAGGTAAGGCATAGAATCCATTTTGGCATTGACCACCAGCAGTGCTAGAAGAAGCGCCCTATGGAAGAGCTGGATGGGCTACGAGAGCTGGTGCACTGGTGTCCTGCGCCTGTGGCCGAGTATCTTTGCTCCCCTGTCTGGCATGTAGGCACTCTCTAAGTCTGTGGCCCATTTTTCCACAATCAAAACATCTTTTCTTCTCAGCTAAACACTTACTAGGATGGGTCCTACCATACTTAGCACAAGGAGGAAAATTAGGCCTGTTACTCATACTATTTTGGGATCTACACATAGCAGGCTTGTTCCATTGATCATGCCTGCCTCTGGGTATGGGAGTACTAGAGGATGAAGGTGCAGGCAAGGATGAACCACTCTGGAACTAAGGGTGGTTCCCTCCATAGGACCTAGACTGACCATAATCATGCTGCTTGGATCTAACTTTCTTGTTTAACATAGCAGTCCTATACTCTTTCAATACCAAACCAGAAACACCTGTCATAAACTTGCTCATGCTAGAGCAGGTGTCAGCAATCAAGAGAAGAGCATATTTTTCTAACTGGTTAAACTTTAGGTAATAGTCCTTAATAGTCATGGACCCCTGCCTTAAGTTCATAAACTTCTCTACTTTTGTCTCTCTCATCTCTAAGGGAAAGAACTTATCCAAGAATATATCTTAGAATGTCTGTCAAGTAATAAGGGCATCATCTTCTCCTCTACTCTAAACTTTCTTCCTTAGACACATGCATCACTTGTGTGATATTTCTAACCTCTTCAAGATATAACTGTGGGTCCTCACCTGCCTTGGACCCATAGAACTCTGGCAGATTCATTCGTATGAAGTCACAAATCCTGGCAGTAGCTTAATCATACCCCTGCTACTGTGGAGCTGTGGCTTGGTTATTGGCCTGAACATTCGCAGTGAATTCTTGGGCTAGCACCTGATAAGCTGCCCAGAACTCAGAAAGGGATATGTTTTTATTCAAGGGATCAGTAGGCTAAGGTTGCTTATCATTGTTGTTTCTGTAGGCTCAATGAGAAGGCATTTTCTAAAAAATGAGAGCATGAATTAATAGCTGAGAGAGACATCTTTAAGCATGATAGACACTGAAAGAAAGAAATGATTTTTTCCTAAACATTTCGTAGCCCCTTGCTCAAAGATATGGTGCGCTACACACCGATGATCAAAACTCTACTTAACACATCTTGTCAGACTCCTAAGGACTCATTAAACCATAGGCTCTAATACCAATTTTGTAACACCCCAAAAATAGGTTCCAAAGCGTCATACGATTCTTAAGGATACAAGTAGCCCAAGATAACCCTTTGAGCCTGCCACTTCACATAATAACTTGCTTAGAGATGAAATAGAAAAATCACGGGCACTGTTATATCAAATCATAAGAAATACTGTGAAAATACTTTGTTCGAACAACCATAATACTAGAAATCTCGACATACTAATAATCTGACAACTAGTCTGACAAAGCCTCTACTACTCAAGAACTAGAGAGCCATTGGGACAGGTCCCTAACTGACTCATACTCAACTGAAAAGAAATAAAGAACTACTAGATAAACTAAATATCTGAATATAACCAGTCCTTAAACTATGAGGACTCACCACTATGGAGATATAGATAAAGGCACTCGGGCATTACTAACGAGGCTGGGGCGGACTACCTGAACTTAAATTGTGAGACAATGTAGCACACAGACGTATATGTGGATCAGTACTTTGGGAATATACTGAGCATATGGGGGTGTATGCAAATAAATAATTAGTATCACAAGCTTTAATCGAAAACATGCATTCTATAATAGATAACTCATATATCTTGAATAAAATTCTCATAAGTTGTGGTTAGGAAATAGATAATAGAAATCCCGTGAGTCATTTCACTTTATTATGGATCTGTATTATTTATTTGTTGTCAACTTGTAAATTAGATGAAATCTTAAAATATCAAATTTCAGGACATAAGTTATAATCTCATGAAAGCAAGAAACTTCTTGGGAACTCAATAATCATGACACTTGAAAACTTTAGAAATCATAGGGTCATAGCCTTCAAAATCAATATACCTTCAAACTTACACTTTTAGCTTAAGGATAGTAAAACTTCTTTAAAACTCAAGAACTTGATACTTTAGGAACTTTAAGACTTGAGACTCTAGAAAACTTAAAGGACTTTGGGATACTTGGGACTCAGGATTATATAACTTTGGAAGTTTCTTCTAACCAACATAAACCATGTGAGCTACATGGATTCCAATGTCTTACCCAAGTTAGGAAGAGCTGTTCTGCCCTTTCCATCAGAGTAGAACCTTTAAATTTTAGTGATCACTATCTTAACCCACTTGGAGTGAATCAAAAACCTACGGGGGCACGTAGTTCTTGGGCATGATACCTTGAAATCAAGCCCAACTCAGTGCTACCTTGAAATCAAGCCCAAATCAGTGCTAAATACTACTTCTTTACTTAGCTCAGAACATTAAGAAAATCCACCTTAAATAATTCAACAATATGTAATGGGAGCCAATATGCTTCCCCTTTTTCTCAAATCAAATAAATAATGTGGATTTCTTTCTTAGCTTAGGATCAAAACTCAATTCTTTTCTTAAAATCTTGATAGACTTTTCATCAAAGTTTTAAAATCTCAACAACATGGAAATATAAGTACACTTCTTGGAGTATCAATAATTCATCCTCAAAGACTCACAATTTCACAAAAAGTTCAACTCATAACAATAACTCTTGGAAATTCTTGGAAACATGATATCAATATAGGAATGTGCAATTTATATCATGAACTCTCAATTTAGATCATAATTGAACAAAATAATCATGCATTTCATGACTTGAACAATTCCATAATCTCATAAACTTGAAATATAGCAAAATAATATGAATTCATCTTGCAAATATGAAATTCTTTAAGAAAATCTAAAACTTTTGGGCACAAGAATGAAAGAGTGTTCTTGTTCAAACCCCACATACCTTGAAATTAAAACTTTGAGTGAGTTCTTGACTTTGGGGTTGCTATTCTTGAAATTAATGGGTGCCTTTTGTAGCCCTCGGAATAGGGATTCCAATTCTTGAAAAATTATTGAAAACTGATGGTTAACTTTTGAGTTCTCTTGAAGTTTGTGTAGAAACCCTAAGCTATGTTCTTGGTTATTTTTAATTAAACTATGAATAATATGGTATTTTTGGGGTGTAATCTCATGTTAAGGAAGATAAAAGGGTGGGAAAATACAAACTTTACCCTTAATGAGACTGAGAAAGGAAGATGAAAACTAGGCACAAAGGCTATGGCCTGGGCAGCGACTTGCCCAGAGCCTTTGCTAAGGTGGGCGGCGCCTTGCCCAAAACCTTATCTAAGCTGGGTGGCGCCCATTAATAGCCTTTATCTACTAGTTTGTCACCCCAAACGTGCCCTAAATGGATTCCAAAAATTCTGAAACTCAACTGAGATACCTTCTGACCTTTCCCCATCACAACGCAAGAATAAAATCAAGAAACGGGGGTCGGGAAGGTCACAAAATAATTCATCGAATTTTCAGGGCTCAAAAATGAACTAATTGTTGGAACACTTCGCTAAAATTCTAAGTGTTAAGCTTCTTTTAACTTGCTTCGAAGGCTTTGATGATGAGGAAACTTTACGAGGTCTTACAATTAGTAGGGAGGTTTTCTTAATCAACATAAACCATGTGAGCTAACATGGTGTCCGACATCTCGTCCTCCTAAGTAAGAAACGTCATGTTAGGGATCGGTGTCATACTCTTGCCAGGGAGTATAACCTGTGCTAAGTGATCACATCTATAACTGTCATCCATATAGAAGTGGGAATAATCTGATAATATATACCTACGTTAGCTATGTAGTTCTGTGGAAGTAGGATGCACTAAACCCACACTTCCCGCCTAGTGCTAAATGCTACTCCCTTATTATTTGATACGCTCATTCTATTAGAAATCAACTTTTAAAACTAGCATAAGGGTTTATCTAAAACTAAATATGCATTTATCTTTTTTAAATCTGTAAATAAAGTTGATCTAAATTATGTAAAGTGGATTCCATAGATAAACTGATGATCAAAGATCAAAGTTTTTCTGAAAATCCGAAAATAATATGTTCACAAGATGCTTAAAGCATCATCTTTCTTGAAATAACCATATTCAATCTTGGGATAAATAATCCATGCATCAATCTTAGGTTAAATCATCAAAATATTCATGCTTGATAATATGATTATTGATAAATCAACTCAAAATCTAGAAATTTCAGCAATATACATGGAAACATATACATAATCATGTAATTCAACTTCTAAATCATGGAAAATCTCATAATCTTGCCAATAATGATAATAGGTATGAACCCTAACTTGAAATTCATGAAAAACCATATATATAATTCGTAAAGTTTGTAATTAAAACAAAGTTATGGGCACAAGGATGAAAGAATTATCCTTGTTCAAACCCCACATACCTTGGTTGGTGATTAGATGAAGAAGCTTGAATTATTGATTCCTGTTTGAGTTCTTGAAAATGGATTCTTGATTATCTTGCCTTGGAAATCCTTAATCTTAAGCTTTCTTGGAGAAATCATGGTAGAATTTGATTTCTTAAAGAAGGAGCTTTGAACTCTTAGGTTTTTATTTGAGAGAAAATTGATGAATATAAGCCTAATGTGCTTAGAATTGGCTTAAATCTGATGTTTGGATGGATTGGGGGCTTGGGTATTGACCAAAATACCCTTTCTAAACTCCCAAATGGAACTGGAAAAACGACCAAAAATATCAATTTACTGGGCCACCACAATGTGCCACTATCATGGTGGATCAATGGAAAAAAATGAACTGGAACTAGGCTTTCTTCGCGATATGGAGCTATCATGGTGCCCCTATAATTTTGCCATTTTGGCCACTGGCGTGACGCGCCAACATCGCGTTGGTACTAGATTTTGAAAAATGGGAATTTGGACCTCTCCGTGATGCGTTGATATTTTGGAGGTCTACTGGAATTGATAATTATGAATTGTGCCTTCACCGCGATGCACTGAGAGTCCAAGTGGCACACTGTTTTACTAAAAATGCTCTAACTTCTTCACCGAGTGCCGGAACTGGGCAAATTTGGAGTCGATGGAAAGCTTATTCAATTTTCCAAACAATAAAAAGTATAAATCTTGAAAATACAATTGAAATAAATGGTATTCATCTTGAAATTTATCCTTTTAACATTCCAGAAATGAATTTAAGATAAAAAAAAAAGTATGGGGTATTACATTAAATTGAGGAGATCATATTTCATCCAAAACCTCTCTTATTCTCTCAATATCAAAATCCTAATCCATTCCCCAAAGATCAAAGTTCATCCTCAAGGTCAAGAACTCCAAAGGCTAAATTAAGATTCGGGTTTCTCTCTCTTTACTTAACAAAATAAGGTACGTGGGGTTGTCCTAATCTCATGGGCATGACTTTGATATGAATTTAAACAAGATTTTAATAATTACTTAATTATGTATACAAATATATGTGGGTTTTTATTTTTAACACAAAAAGCATGCATTGTGATATGGTTTTGAGAGGAATATTGAAAGATCATGGGGTTGTTTGCTTATATATCTTAATTATTGAAATGGTGGACATGTGATTTGAATTTTGAAAGGTGTTATGAACATGAGTTGTGAATCTTTTAATCCCTATGATGATTTTTTATGTACCCTACATAATACTATTGTTAAACTACTGAGAGCATGAGTTTTATATCCACTATTGTACTACTTTATAAATGATGCAGTATCTTAACTATTATGTATTGGGAGTCAGTATGCATGTGATGGTATATGGAGGTCTTGTTGGTGTTCATACTATGATTTGTATAAGAAGTTTTGGGAATTGATGTGGTACTGATGCCTTGCAAGTTAGGGTACGAGACCCTATGGAGGAATTGCCTAAAATAAAAGAAGAAAAGAATGTTGTGATCATGATGCATGTTTTCCTTATATCAAATTTAAATCTTGATTAATGTGAGTTATATGGTTACCCGAGAAAGAACAAGTCAGATGACTCTATGCTGGAAATCGTGAATTGCCAACATGGGAACTTGGTACCCTGTTGTGTGATCTTGCGTACCTAGTACTATGTCATCCCAACTCGGGACCTATGGTTAGGATCCCTGCTTTGTGATCTTGATCTCAACCACGATATATTGGCTTGATTGGGGTTATGGCACCCTGTTGTGTGATCTTTTGTGTCCTTCCCTCACTAGTACTCTAATCTTAGAGGCAACTGAAGCTTGGAAGTTGGTGAAAATATGAAATTGTAAGGTGTACCATCTATCTCCATAGTGTTGCATTATTGTTGAAAATCATTATACTATGCCCATGTGTTTTCAAATAATTTTGCGTTAAAGTGTTTTATAATAGCTCTAACCTATGTGGTATAAAAGTTGTATTTTGTTTTTGGATTACTCTGCATACTAGTACTTCTGTATTAACCCCCCCTATATTACAGGGTCTGAGGCTCAGTCCAAGGGTCTTGCTAGACCATAGATTTGACAGATAGAAGTGTGCAGTTGGTGAGCCTTCCTTACTTCGAAAGGCCAATCTTAGATTAATTTTATTTCATTATGGTATTGGTCCAACTAGGGGCCTTGTCCCAATTTTTAAGTAAGATGTTGGTTTTGATGTATTAGAGATTTCGCAGACTGATATTAAGTACTATTAGCAGTTTATGAAATTTGTTTAGTTGATCTATTAAAATGACCATATGACTGTATGTTAAAACCTTTTCATCTGTTATATTATTTGAATAATGTACATGATTGTCAAAAAGAAAAGAGGGCTTGGTCAACTATGGTTCGGGATGCCCGTCATAGCCAGGGCCTGGTTCGGGTCGTGATACCGACATAAACCATGTGACCAACATGAAGTCTCATGTCTTTACCACATTGAAAAGAGTCGTCCTACACCTTTCTAGGGTGTAAGACGAAGTATAACTTATGGATCCAACTCTTAGCCCAAAGGCAAAACTACGATGGCAATGTAGTTATGGGGAATGTGACCTCGGACTCATAACTAAGTCGGTGCTAAATAATCCTTCCAAAACATGCAATCTACTCATAATGTAGTCTTAAAAAGACTTTCTACAAATCATGCTTGACTTAAAATATTGTATCAAGGGTATATGTGTTTGTGTTTATCTATATATATATATATATATATATATATATATATATATATATATTAGAGCCATGGGGGAAGGAAAGATTATTATTCTTGTTTCTAATATGCTTGTCAGATCGATAATTTAAATGATAAAACTTGAACCAATTTATACAACTTAGAAAAATCTATTTTATAAAAGGATTAAATCGAAGATAGTATTATGATCTCTAAGATCTACACTGTAGGTTATTTACGTAAGAATTAATGGTTGGATTGCCGGAGAACACATAGTGGACTTACATATGATTATTTATAATCTTTGGACTATCCGATTAAAGAACCTTTAAAATAAAATTGATCTAGATAACATGTATAGGATTGAGACAAGTTCTATTAATTTAATTACCAGATCTGACACTCTCATATAGTATTGAGTTAAATACTTGAATAATTTTATTTATTGAACCTAATGGTCTCTTGATCCAAGGATAGGAAGCATTTAAGTTAATATTGTTGTTATTTCTAATTACTCTCTTGCAGATTCTACTATGGCATTCTTTCACCCCTTGTCCTTCTAAAAACTTTTCATCCACTACAACTTCCTATAAGTATCCCAATTCAAAGCTCAAAGAAGAGATTATCTTCTTTGATTTGCAAAAATCAATTAATGACTGGAAAATTCCTAAGCATCCTCAAGATCAAATTTATAAAGCTCCTTCTAGATAGCGGTCTCTAACAAGTGGCAACCATATTTCAACCATTAAACAAACTATTCCTCTTGAATCAGATCATGATTTTATCAAGCTTCTTAATCCTAGGGCTATAGAAAGATGTAAGCATAAGTACAATTACCTCTGTTTTGGTTTAGTTCAAATAGAAGCTAAACCTCTCTCTTGAGAAGGTTTAGATACCTCACTTTCCTTTCTTTTAGAGACTGTAGATTTCTAGATTTAAATGATCCTTTACTAGGAATGGTTGAAATTTGTAATGATCCAATTTATTTTGATTGTTTTCTAAATTTTACTATATCCTTAATGGATCTAAATTTATTAGATTCTTTAATGTTCAATGTAAAGACATCCAACTATAGGACCAAAACCGAATCTCTCCCAGTAGTAGATATCCATAGAATTTAGTATAAGGCCATGGATACTGCTTTTGGTTCTGAAGCTATGAAAAATAGCTATAAAGGAGAAACAGTCCTCTTCCAAACTGATCTTCAGCAATCTCACTTATTAGTTCCCATGCCAATATCTTGGAACCAAGTATCCTTACCTCAAAATTGGATGTTGCAGGATGCAACTCCAGCAGAAAAACCTGAGAATACTATAGTTTCTCAGATTTGATAGATATCTGCGGGAACTATTTCTATATCCTTCCATAGATTCTCTAGCTCCTCATCAGTTCTTCCAGGAATACAAACTGCTAGGAATTCAGTTTACTTATTTCCTTCTAGAATAGAGGTTGTTAACTTTAAATCTAAGATACATGAGGCCAAATATTCTATGGAAACACCTCCAACTGAAATCCATGACGATCAAACCTAGTCACCAACTTAAACGAATTTAAGAGGAGAGTTAGGGGTTTTAAATCAAGATTTTCATATTGATAAATAACACTTAGAACAGAGTTTTATTCATCTGAAAATATTTTAAAAAGAAATTGGTTTTTCAATAATTTCCAAAAGAATAAAAGAAATAACATCCAAGAAATTTATTATGAATTTTCAAATTCTGAAACAAACTAATTTCTTTGAATGGTTTGAGGCCTATGCAGAGTATCATCAATTAAATTTTCCTTTTTGAAAATAGATTAATGTTTAAAAATTATGGAAAACCATAAACAAAGCAGATGTCACCGCTGAACTTCCTCTATCACAAGGTTTTACTATTTCTCATATTGATAGTTTAGTTATTGTTCACCTTTCAAAAGGAAGGTTGAAAACAAACAAGTTACTGGCAAAGATATTTAAAATATTTTTGAACAAAATAACAATACAAATAGGTATCCTCATGCTCTCGGTGAATATTTGTTTTCAAAACGAAGTCTTAATCCTAAACTATCAGAGGCTTCCACCTCTTCAACTCCATTATTTAAACCTTATGAGATCCCTAAAACCTTTACTAGAGAACTCCAATTGCACAATTCAAAAACTTTTCAACAACTCTCTAATCTTCAACTAAGAATAATACAAATAGAGAAATCCATCAACGTTATAGCCCCTGATACCTCATGTATCACATTCTTTTCTATAGTTTGGAAACTTCAACCAAGCAGTTCAGATGACAGTCAGATGGAGGAACAAGTTCCTCCAGAAATAGCCCCTGTCAAAACTGAATTTTACAGTTAGTGTAAGCCACAAAAACTTTATTACCCTAGAGCTACCCATCTGAATGCTGCTTTAGAGGTCAAACCTAATGTTATGCAAAATAACTACAATGTCAATAATATCTACAAATAGAACATAGATGATTGTTCTGAGTATAACATCCTATCCAAACTTCAATAGATGACAATGGTTGCCACTATATACAGAATTGTTCATAACTACTCGGATCAACTTACTACCCATATCCTTGTAGCTGGATTCATAGACCAGCTTAAAGTATGGTGGGATACCTATCTTGGTGAGGAAGATAAATAAAAATATCTTTCAAAGTGTCCAAGTTGACTCACTAAAAGAACCAATTCTTAAATATGGCTAGACCATTCTAGACTACAAACACATTAATTTATACTATTATCAAAACCTTTATAGAAAGTCCAGTTATTTTTAGATAATGGTCTTCTAAGATACTTAAGAATCTTAAGTATAAAATGCTATTTGATGTTAGATGATATAAGGTCTCTTTTCTCATAAGGATCTATAAAAGACCTGATGGAAATCTCCCATATTGGAAGGAAAAAATCCTTAACGGATTACCTAAGTCTGTTAGGGACCTAGTCAAAGAAAAACTTCAACACCAATACTCAGGCAATATCATCCCTTATGAGCAGATCACTTATGGTCAGCTCACAAGTCTAATCCAACAAGTTGCCCTAAAAATTCATTGACAAGAAAGATACTAACGCAACTATCCAAATACAAGGCATAAAGCCGATGAGATTTGGGGAGTTTTTGTGAATAATTTGGCCTACCCCTTTATAGGAAGAAGGCTCATAGAAAACAAACTTCAAAAAAGGAGGCTTTTACTACCAAGCCTTATGATTCAAGAAAACTAAAATCTTCTTATCTTAGAAAGAGTTCAACAGTGAAATCAACGCTTCCTACTCCCAATAATGGGAAATGTCACAGGTGTGGAAAATTTGGTCATATTGCCAAATATTGCAAATTAAATAAAAAAGATAGAAATCATAATATTGATGATTCTGTCCTTAGACAAATTCAACACCTCTTACTAAAGGAAAGTGGAGAGACAAATTTGAAGAAGAATTTAACTAAATTGAAAATGATGACTTAGAGTCCTCCGAATCAGACCAAGGAGACCAACCTGAGGTCAATATTCTATCAAAAGAACAAGATCTCCTCCTGGAGATGTTAAGTAAGTTACATGATTATGATCAGAATAAATACTATCTAGACCAATTTAAAAAGGCTCTTGTTAAGCCTTCCACATCTTCGTATTTTATATTTTCTCATCCTCAAATAGCGAATACTTACAATATCACTGATGTTCTGAATAGGTTCCCATCCAGTAATCATAACGTAGTAACTATTCAAGAACTACAATTAGAAATAGTGCTCCTTAAAGATGAAGTTAGGGAGATAAAAGTTAGAAAAGATTTAGGTCGACTTGTCCTCCAATAATTTTCAGCTAATAGATATCATTGGTCCAACGGATCAAGAAGTCAAAAAAAGATTTTCTCAACTAGTTTAAAAAGATATTCATAAAAAAAGCATACTCGGATAACTTTAATTATTAACAAGTCATTTATTCTGGATATCATTTCCTTGTTTGACACAGGTGTCGATCTCAATTGCATAAAACAAGGAATCCTCCCTGCTAAATACTTTGAAAAAAACTAAGGAAGCCCTTAGAGCTGCAAATGGCAGTAGACTAGGGATCAGTTACAAACTTTTCAATGTCTAAATACAAAATTCCTTAGGAAATTTTCTTTTTTCATCCTTTACCTCTTTTTTCCTAGTAAAGGATTTAACCAGACTTGTAATACTAGGCACCCCTTTCATTGAAACACTCATCCCATTAAGGATTACTCAAGTGGGAATAATTATTGAAGACAAAAACATGTTTCTCCCATTTGACAAACCTCCCATTAGAAAGGTTTTGTCCTTTCTAAAGAACAAAGAGGATTAAATTAATTTCCTCAAAGAAGAAGTAGCATTTTGAAGGCTACAACAACAGCTTCAGGAATATCCTCTTCAATCCAAGATTAACGCCTTACATACAAAAATTGAAAAAGAACTTCGTGCTAATTTACCCACAACATTCTAGAGTTGCAAAAAACACATGGTCAGGCTTCCTTATGAACCTTACTTTGATGAAAAGACTATCCCCACCAAATCCCATCCATTTAGGTAAAGCATAAACTAACAATCCACAGCCAAACAAAAATCAATGATCTTCTTCAAAAATAGATCACCTCTCCAAGAAAATCCCCCTAGAGTTGTACTGCTTTTTATGTTAATAAAAGTTCTAAAATCGAATGAGGAGTCACTCATTTGTTCATTAATTATAAGCCTTTCAACGCAGCTCTTTGATGGATTAGGTATCCAATTCGAAAAAAAAATCTACTCCAGCGAATTTATGCTACCACAACTTTCTCAAAATTTGATCTAAAATCTAGGATCTGGCAAATTCATATTAATCCAAGAGATCGATACAAAATCACCTTTACTCTACCATCTGGGCAATATGAGTGGAACGTGATGCCCTTTGATTTTAAAAATGCACCTTCATGATTTCAGAAAATAATGAATGATAATTTAATTCCTTTTCAAAATTCAAAATAGTCTATTTTGATGATGTTTTAGTATTTTATACTAGTATTGACCAACATTTTAAGCACTTGAGGGTTTTCTTAAATGACGTCAGGAAAAATAACTTAGTTTCGTCCAAAAGTAAGTATAATATTTTAGATAAAATACAAATCCAAAGGCTTTTAGGATGTGTCAATTATATAGCAAACTTTATTCCTAGACTTAACAACCTGTTAAAATCATGCCATGATAGGTTAAAAAAGTCTTCTCCTCCGTGCACTATCATCCAAACCAATATTGTTAAAGAAATCAAATTGAAAGCAAAAGATCTCCCTTGCCTATCCCTCCTTGACCCTTCTACATTCAAAATGACAGAAATAGATACATCAGACATAGGTTATGGTGGAATTTTGTAAAAAATGAAAAATGATAAAGAAAATATTGTAGCATTTTCTTCTAAGCATTGGAATAAAACTCAATAAAACTATCCAACCATTAAAAAATATTTAGCAATTGTGTTGTGCATTTTTAAATTTCCAGCTTATTTATTAAATCAAAATTTTTTGTTAAGGATTGATTCTAAGGCTACGAAATCTATTTTACAAAAATATTTGCAAAACCTAGCCTCTAAGCATATATTTGCTAGATGGAAAACCATTTTATTTATTTTTTATTTTGATAATAAATATATTAAAGAGAGCTCCAACTCTATCCCAAACTTTCTTAAAAGAAAATTCTTTCAGAGAAGATAAAATGATTTAAAAAAAAAGAAACTAATGTACCTACACAAATTTCAGATCTTTCATCCCCGAAAAAAAAAATGTCAAAAAGTTATCACCCCACAGTAAAAAATTATTGCTGCATCAAAGTAACTTCCAACTACAATGCCTGAAGTAAACCAGCCAAGGTATCAAGCCCCAGCTGACTCTGTCATATAGTGAATCAATCAATCCTATATAATGGAGACAAGTCTAACTCCAATACCAATTTCCAACCCTAAAAATGGGGTGATTTGGTTTAACAAGAAGAAGAAACCCAGTTGGTCCAAAAAATGTCTGTCTCATGGATGGAAGATGATTTTAAACAATGGGGCTTATGGATCTTAAACATCCAACGAACATGAAAAGTTCCAACAGAAAGAATTTGATAAGAGATTTTTAGACCTTCCAAAAAATGTTTTCACAAGCGGAAGCCTCAAGCCACGCATCTTTTTCTCATTCTAGGGTTGTGAAAAGCACATAAAAGATACTGTGGAGGTAGAAAATCCCATTAATTTTTTCTTTAGTTTTTCACAAAATAAATTAAATAATTTTTCTTTACCAAGTAAAATAATTTCTTCACCAATAGCATAACAAATTTCTTCCAGTAGAGGATCCTCCCCTGATGATCCAACTTATTTCAAAAATGAAAGTATTTACCCACTAATACAATTGAGCCAGAATTTTGGCATTCCAACCCCCAGGAAATAGCTAAGCAAATACTTATCCCTTCAATAAATTTTATTCAGAAACTCCTGCCTTCACCCAGAAGTTCTATGAATATATCCTCATGGGTGCCAAGTCTTGTTTATTCAAACCCCACAAAGATAAACAAACCCATTCTTATGTTACTCATACCACGTTATGGATTAACAAAATAATCTCACTCAAATAATGGGGTATGCACCCAACAAAATATCAAAGGCTTACTGAAGCTTATGACCTTAAATATTATAAATATTTTGACTACCAATGAGTATGGATGAATGCATTCACCTTCTAAAATAAAATTAGCAAACATTATTGGTTTTTCTTAGGGAAAAGCAACTTACCTCTGAATTTTCTCAGTAGTTCCTGCACCAACAGTGGACAACATATGGTCACAAGTTTGAGATCCTTCCTCACCTAGTTTGAGAAGGATATGATTATTTTATATAAAAATTTCATAATGACCACCAAGTTCCTCAACTTTTACAATTTTCTCACAGGTTCCATATTTCGTGGATATTTTTCCAAAAAATTTCCTTTCACAAGCAAAAGAGGCAAAAAGGAATTCCAAGGTTATCTCTCCAAGCCCATTACAAATGGTATAAAAATTCGAATTCAACAAAGTCTTATGTACAAGATATAGAAAAATAGTTCTGACGTAACCCTGGATATTTGACTCTAACAGGTGCTGCCCACATCTCATTTTTACAACAAAAATCAATTACAACTATACAATTACCAAAGTCAGATAACAAAGGAGATTTATCCAACAGATGAAAAAAAATTCTCCAATAAATCAAAGCAGAGGTTTCGGGCAATCAACGTTGATAAAAAAAGTTAGACACAAATGATGAAGAAGATTTTCAGTCAATTTGACAACACCTATTAGTCATCAACATTGATGTCATGCATGACATCAAAAATTAATACTGAAAAATTATTACGGTTGTTAATGTAGCTTCACTGTAGCAATAATTAAAGGTGTTACTGTAGCAATACAATAGCACTTTTACTATAGAAAATTTTTGGCTATAAATAGCCTACTTCTCTACTTGAGAAGGACTCATTTTTTGTTGGAAAAAGCTCTCTCTCACTAAAAATATTGGTTCGAATTGGTTCTCTCTCTCTCTCTGTAAGACCCCATGAGATCCTAGCTTGCTTTAGGTAACTCTTGCATGTTAAAGGCGTCAAAGACTTAGAATATTTCAGTAAGTATTAAGACTTAGTCACTTTAAAATCCCTTAACTTTGATGAATTTATTTTTGATCTTTCCGATAATGGAAAGTTTATTTTTAAGCTATTTCATGATTGGGGAAGTCAATAGTACATCTCGAATGAGTTTTGAAATTTTTGGACATTCGTAAGGACAAGTTTGGATGTCCAAAATAGAGGTAGCAGGTGATTAGCACGTGGTGCCCGCTCCAATTTGGTGCTAGGGAGACTGTGATAGATCCCGTGGTGCTTGCGATAGATCCCATGGCGCCCGCTCCAGTCCAGCACTCCAGAGCCTGCAGTTCCTGCTCCATCGTGGCCCGTCTATTTCCATCTTTCAGTTACGATTTTCCAAGGGCATTTAGATCCTTTTTTCCTCACCTAATTCAACCAAAACATGAAATTTAAGTCCTAAGAGAGCATTATTTACCTACTATTTCATAATTCTCTCAAATTAAAATCACCCTCTTTCAAGAGGAAACCCTACTTCATCTAACATTTAGGATTAATCTTAAATAATTCATCAAGAACTTCCTCAATTTCACCAACTACGGTATGTTAAATGTCCATCCATGGGTCCTTTTCACCCATAGAGTTCAAGAATCCAATTTTAAGTATTTATGATTTCTACATGTTCCTGTGAATTTTACTTATGAAATTTCATGAATCTTGAGTTTATATCATGTTTCCATGCAATTGTTGTTGTTATTAAACCTGAAATATTTTGAATGGTGTTTGTTCACTGATTTAAGCCTTAATTTGGTGACTTTAGTGTTGAAACGATGCTATATTTATATGTTAAACCTATTTCCATGATTAAAACCATGAATTGCATATGTTTGATGAAATGCCTAATAGATGAATGTTGTGCAAGGACTATCTATTATGCTTCTAAAATTTTGGTATTCTTTTACTGTAATTGTTATCAAGTCCTGAGGGTTATGAATACCCAAAATTTTTTGTTTACTCAGTCTTAGTATTTTCAGTATCGTTTCAGATAAGGTATGAGCATTATCAGTTCAATTAGTTAACATATTAGTTAGTCTTAGATCAGTTCAGTAATCCTAGTTAGTTCAGTTAGGAGAAGGATTTAGCACCGAGCAAACCTAGGGATTGGGGCTTACCTGTCAGTTGAGCGTGTGACTCTTAGTAGCAATCCCTGTATTCTAAAACTACGTAGCAAGCATAGGTTGAGATGTTAAACTGCCAGTTAAGGGTTGACACATATCTCACTAGGGCACCTGCCAGTAGAGGGTGGCTCTTAGTCCTCCGAGACAACACTTTAGTGGATCCATACAACCAGTGTTAGTACCCGTGACACGATACTGACACCCTTTTAACTAGGGTCATAGGTTAGACCCCAATTAGCTCATATTGGGGTATATCGATTAGATAATAACTCCCACAATCTCAGTCTCGTAATCAGTTTAGAGGTCAATTTTTAGGCTTGCTTGACCAGGGCATACAATTATTAGCTGTACAACATCAGTAGTTCATTACTTTAGTTGACAGATTATCCCAGCATCATGTTATATTCTTGTTCATGCATTCTCAGATTTTATAGCTTCCTCCCACACTATACCTCAATATCTCATGCTATTTTTTTAGTTGATTATTATTCATGAATATGAGCCATGTATATTAGCCTAACCTCATTTAGCATACTAGTAAAATCAAAGTACTAACCTTAGACTTATTTCTTACGCTATGATGTCTTATATCATATGTTCAGATGCTCAGGTTCCCGACTGCACTTAGATACTACAACGCATCAGCAGTAGTAGCAGTGGTGAGTCCTCATATTTTAGGGACTGATTATGTTGATTTAAGTATCTCAGTTTTTATAGTCAATCAGAGTTAGTTAGGGGATTGTCCCATCAACTCCATAGTCGCTCAGTTAGAGGCTTTCAGACACTTTCATGCAGTTAGATAGTTATCAGTTGTTATTGATAGTCTTTTTCAAAAATATTTTTAGACAGTTGTTTTCAAGCTTATCATCTCAGAGATTGTTTTATATTTTTAAAATCTTATGGTGTTTTTAGTTAAATTCTACATATGCTCTTTGTTACTTTATTCAGTGCTCACAATAGGTACCAGCATGGGTTAGCTTGTGGTCACTTTTGACCGTAAGCACCATGTAGCGCTCAGGGTATACTCTCTAGGTGATACAAAATTGGTATCAAAACCTAAGATTTTAAAGTTTCCTAGGGATTTTGAAAAGTTACATCAAGTAGAGTCTTATGCATGGGTGTGAAGCATGCCACACTTATGGACAAAAGGCTACAAGACATTTTAGGAAAAGTTTCTCTTCTTTCAGTGTTCATGTCGGGCGATTGAGAATGAGCTTAGTTTAAACCCTCTTTCTAATCTAATTTCCTTTTTATTTACAGAACATGCCTCCCATAAAGACTAATAGAAGTAGAAACGGGGATCATCCCGCACCTTCACCTGTTCAGTAAGATCCCCTGAATGAGCCTATCTCTCATGCCGAATTTAGAGTGGCATTTATTACCTTTGCTCATTCAGTAGCAGTCTAGAATAATCAGCCGGCTACCATCCCAGCCATCTTGGTGGCTAATACCGCTGTAGCTAGGATTTAGGATTTCACCCGAATAAACCCTCCTCTATTTTTGGGAGCTAAGCCTAATGAGGATCCGTAGGAGTTCCTCGACATGGTTCAGAAGGTAATTGATATTATGGTGTAACTTCTAGTGAAAGTGCAGAGTTGGGTGCTTACCAGTTGCAATATGTTGCTCACATATAGTATAAGCAGTGGAAGGGAGATAGAGGGAAAGATCCAGGGCTTGTAGAATGGGAGGAGTTTGCTATAGCATTTCTATATAGGTTTTTTCCCTTGGAGTTTAGGAAAGCTATGGTATAGTATTTTATTAATCTGAGGTAGGGAAACATAAGTATGAAGGAGTATTCTCTTAAGTTTACTCAGCTAGCTAGGTATGCTCCTAATGTTGTGTCTGATGACAAGTCTAGAATGAGTAAGTTCATCTTAGGTATAGCTGATAGTGTGGTCAAGAAGTGTAGGACTGTGATTTTCATTAAAGAGATGGACTTGTTTAGGTTGATGGTCCATTCTCAATTGATTAAGGATCAAAAGTGTTAGAAAATAGAGAGAGAGAGAATAAGAGAGTCAAAATAGGTAGCTTCAAGTTTGCTCAGCTGAGCTCAGAGGGTGGTAACCATCCTCAATTCTATCAAAAATCTTTAGTCCCAAATCCATCATTAGCTAGTGCACCAGCACTAAAGATTATAAATGATAATCAGGAGAGGATGCCAGGCCCTAATCCCTACGGAAGTGTGAATAGCTATCGCACAAATCCCCTTTGCAAAAAATATAGTAAAAACCACTAGGGTATGTGTAAAGCTAACATAATGTATGCTTTAGGTGTAGCAATCCAGGCCACAGGCTCAGGGATTTCCCATAGAGTGGTCACCAGGGTTAGTCCAATCGTCCCCCAGTTTTATCCAATTGCCCGACTCAGCAGGGTGCCACTTCCAGTGCTAGCAGTGGTCAGTGCCCAAATAGATTGTATACACTTCAGTCTTGACAGGATTAGAAAAATTCTCCAGATGTGGTAACTGATACATTATAGGTCTTTCATTTACATATTTATGCTTTATTAGACCTCAAAGCTTCTCTTTCTTTTGTAACTCCCTACATAGATGCTAATTTTAGGGTCAGTCCTGAGACTTTAGCAGAACCCTTCTTTGTGTATGACCCAGTAGGTGTCTCTATTATAGCCAAGAAGGTATACACGAATTGTCCGATCATAATATCCTAAAAATTCACTTTAGTTGATCTTGTAGAGTTAGAGATGACTAATTTTGATGTCATTATTGGCATGCATTGGCTCCACTCATGCTATCCTTCAGTTGATTGTAGAAACAGAGTTGTTCATTTTTAGTTTCCAAATGAACCAGAGCATCAACTTATTTTGTACCTTAGAGCGAGAAAAATGATATCCAAGAAGTGTGTCTATAATCTTGTACAAGTTAAAGACTCTAGTTAAGAGACTCTAAATCTCAATTCAATTTTAGTAGTAAGAGAATTTCCAGATGTGTTCCCTGAAGATCTTCCCGGAGTTTCTTCCGAAAGAGAAATTGACTTCGAAATAGACCTACTTCCAGATATCTAGCCTATCTCTATTCTACCATACAGAATGGCTCTAGAAAAACTCAAAGAGTTGAAAGAACAATTAAGATACCTTCTAGAAAAGGAGTTGATTAGGACCAGTGTTTCCTCATGGGGTGCTCCAGTCCTTTTCGTGTAGAAGAAAGATGGTTCTCTTCGTATGTGCATCGATTACTATCAGTTGAACAAAGTCACTATTAAAAATAATTACCCATTCCCTAGAATCGATGACTTGTTCGACCAATTTTAGGGTGACGGCTTCTTCTCTAAGATAGACCTTAGATCCAACTATCATCAGCTCAGATTCACAGAATGTGATATTTTGAAAACAGCTTTCAAAGATCGCTATGGTCACTTCAAATTTCTAGTCATGTCTTTTAGTCTTACCAATGCCCCAATAGCTTTCATAGACTTGATGAACTGAGTGTTTAAATAGTATTTGGACATGTTCATCATAGTCTTCATAGATGATATCTTTGTCTACTCCCGTAGTGAAAACGACCATGCAGACCATCTCTGAATTGTATTTCAGACTCTTAGAGCCCTACAGTTATTTGCTAAATTCAGTAAGTGCAAGTTTTATCTAAGGTCAATAGCTTTTCTTGGTCATATTATTTCCGGTGATGGCATTAGAGTTGATCCTCAAAAGATTAAAGTAGTGAGAAACTGGCCCAGACCCATTTCTTCATCAGATATCAGGAGTTTCTTGGATTTGGCTAAGTATTACAGATGTTTTGTTAAGAGGTTTTCATCTATTGCATCCCCCATGTCCAGATTGACTAAAAAGAAAGTCAAGTTTCAGTGGTCAGATTCTTATGAGAAGGGTTTTTAGGAGTTGAAGACTTGACTAACCTCAGCTTGAGTTTTGACCTTGCCAGATAGTTTAGATGGGTTTGTTGTTTACTGTGATGCTTCTAGAGTTGGTTTTGATTGTATTTTAATGCATAGAGGTAAGGTCATAGCTTATGCCTCTAGACAGCTTAAGCCTCATGAAAAGAATTATCCTACCCATGATCTTGAGTTAGCAGTTGTTGTGTTTGCCCTGAAAATTTGGAGTCATTATTTGTATGGGGTACATGTTGATGTGTTCATGGATCATACAAGTTTGTAGTATGTATTTTCGTAGAGTGTTGAATCTTCATCAAAGAAGGTGGTTAGAACTATTGAAAGATTATGATATGAGCATTTTGTATCATTTGGGCAAGGCCAATGTAGTTGCAGGTGCCCTCAGTAGATTGTCCATAGGTAGTGTGGCTCATGTTGGGGGTGATAAGAAAAAGCTGGTTCAGGAGGTTCATCTATTGGCTACATTATGCATTTGTTTGGTTGATTCAACTGAGGGTAGTGTATGGGCAGAGAATAGTTTAGAATCTTATTTGGTCGCCGAAGTGAAGGAAAAGCAAGATAGGGATCCAAGTCTAGTTAGGTTGAAGGATTCAGTTAAAGATCAAAAAGTAAAGGTTTTCTCCCAAGGGGGAGATGTTATGTTACGCTTCTAAGGTAGACAATGTGTGCCATATGTAGATGACCTGAGGCAATAGATTCTTTTAAAAGCGCATGGTGTGCGTTACTCTATTCATCTAGGGGCCACTAAGATGTACCGCGATTTGCGGGAAATCTATTAGTAGAGTGGGATGAAGAGGGACATTGCAAAGTTTGTAGCTAAGTGCTCTAATTGTCAACCGGTCAAAGTTGAGCACCAAAATTCTAGTGGTTCTATGTAGGAGTTTAGTATTCCCACTTTGAAGTGGGACAGGTGAGCAAGGATTTCATCATAGGGTTGCCTTGTTCACGTCTCTATCATAATTTGATTTGGATTATTGTAGACAGAATAACCAAATCAGTTCATTTATTGCCTGTACATTCCTCTTATTCAGCCGAGGACTATGCCAAGCTCTATATTAAGGAGTTGGTTAGGTTGTATGGAGTCCAGTTTTCCATTATTTCAGATAGGGGTACTCAGTTTACCTCTTACTTTTGGAGAGCTTTTCAGAAGGGTCTTGGTACCCAAGTTCATCTCAGTACAACCTTCCACCCTTAGACAGATGGTCAGCCTAAGAGGACCATTCAGACCTTAGAGGATATGTTGAAAGCTTGTATTATCGACTTTAAGGGTAGTTTGGATAATAACTTGCCATTGATTGAGTTTGCCTATAATAGCAGTTATCATTCCAGTATTTAGATGGCTCTATTTCAGTCTCTTTATGGAAGGAGGTGTAGATTTACTATCGGGTGGTTTAACATAGGTTATACCATGTTGATAGGGCCAAATTTAGTGTTTGATTCACTGGAGAAGGTTTAGCTAATCAGAGAAAGGCTTAACACAGCCCAAAGCCGACAGAAATCCTATGCGGATGTGAGAAGGAGAGATATTGAGTTTGAGGTTGGCAACTTATTTTATTTGAAAATCTCTCCAATGAAGGCAGTGAAGAGATTTGGCAAAAAGGGGAAGCTCAGTCCACGATATGTAGGCCCTTTCAGGATCTTGAGTCATTTTGGAAAGGTAGCTTACGATCTTGAGTTACCTGTAGAGTTGGCATCAGTCCATCCAGTATTCCATATCTCTTTGTTAAAGAAGTGTATTAGTGATCCATCTATCATTGCTTGTAATACCCCAAGTCTATACCCTGGACGTCACACGATGCTTACGACCTCGAAGGATCATAAGCTAACCTATGATTGGTACCTATTGTGAGCACTGAATAATAATACTAAAAATATATGTAAAAGTATAACTGAAAATGACATAAGGTTCTCAAAATACTGAAATAATAATTGAATGTACTGATAATAACATCTGAAAACTAACTGTGCTAGTTTGAAAGCCTCTAACTGTCTAAATATAGAGTTGATGGGATAAACTCCCAACTAACTCTGACTGAGATAACTACTGAAATGACTAAAATAATATTATCCTCAATGGATGAGGACTCGCTACTGAATCTGCTACTGATAGCGTAAGCTGCTAAGTACGATTAGAACCTGAGCATCCAAACCTATGATATGATACATCAGAGTGTAAAGAAAGAGTATGCGTCTGTAAGTGGAATGTATTAGTATGCTAAGTGAGGTAGGCTGATATATATGGGTTCATATGCATGAGATGGTAACTGACTGAATGAATATCATAATGTAACTAGATGAGAATACATGCAAAACTGTAACTACTGAACATGTTAAATATGCAATACTGCGCATATTATGTCTGTCTGAATTAGACTGCTAATCTGGCGGGAGGACGACTTACCCTACGCAGACGCAGGGACTGCTAATAGGGGTCAAACTCTCTGCTGGAATGAATGCCCCCATCCATGGGTTCGCTCGGTGATGAATCCTACTCTCAACTGAATCGATACTGGACTGACCACTAGATTGTACGAGGCTTGACTAAACTGACACTGATCATGTTGACTGACTGAACTAGACTGAGTTCACTGAGATCTATTAACTGACTGAGTACTATGGCCCTTGACCTTTCTGGGACTATTCTATAACTACTGGAACTAAGTAAACAGCTAGATTTTTGGTAATAAATACTCCCAGGACTCGATAGCATCAATCATAAATCATAACAAATCTTGAAAGCATAGCAATAGTCAATTGTTCACAATTCATTCACTGGGATATTTTATCAGACACTTGGAGGTCATGAACTTGTACATGAATGAGAACACATGATAACATGTCATGATTTCACTATTCAATTCACATAGACATTCTGTCAAACACTTGGGGAGCATAATTAATGCACATAATAATGAACAACACATAGGAATCATGACTACAACTTAAACTTGCAATTTTATGGGTTTTAACATAGGAATTACATCAAAAAACATACAAGTTATCTTATGTTCATGACACTTATAATTAAATCTTGAATTAAAACCCATACAACAACACAAACATGTAAATGATGAATATGAAAAGTTATAGTTTTAAAAAAGGTTCTTGAACTCTAAGGGTGGAAAGAAACCCAAGGATGAACACCTAGCATACCTTGGTTGTTGATTTCATGAGATTTGTTGGTAATTGCTTGAAGCTTGAACTTGAATTGGATGAACATACGGCTTATTCTTGAGAGGATGAAGGTGAATAATAATGTATCTATCTTATTTGGGGCTGAAATTAGGTGCTTTGGATGGTTTTGATCTGGGACAAAAGACCTTATTGCCCTCCAATATGCGAAATCAAAAGCTCAAAAATTCAGGAGCCTGCTATGGTGTGTGTGTCACATACTCTGAATCTATGTAATAGAGTATGTATCGTATGCTCTATTGCATGCTACCTAGGGGTGGACTGGAGTGTACATCGCACGTTAATCGCACGCAACCACTATTTTGGACATCCAAACATACCTTTACGCTTGGCCAAAAATTCTGAAACTCATCCAAGAAGACCTATTGACATCCCTAATTATGAATCAACTTAAAAATCGACATTCTAAGGTTGGAAGGATCGAAAATAAGGTCATCCAATTACGAAGGCTAAAATGATTCTAAATCTCAACACTTGGCTGGATTTTTATCTAAGTTTGGGACCACCCATTACAAGCTATATGGGACTGAATTGAACTAGATCTTTTACAGGGCCTTACATTACTCTTTTAGAAAGCTTAGATATTCAGAACGGTCTTTCATACGAAGAACTCCCAGTTAAAATCATAGATTGCCAGATTCGTAGACTAAGGAACAAAGAAGTTCCCTTGGTTAAAGTTCTTTGGAGAATCATTCCGTTGAGTGATCTACTTGGGAAGAAGAAGCATACATCCGTACCAAGTACCCTCACCTCTTCTCCACAAACCTAGACTCAACTCAAGGTAACAGTTTTCATTAGATTTTCTCTTTTCTATCCTCAGTCCCATCCAAGTGCTCATCTTTATGTCATTGCATGCATATATGAATTAGTTCAGTCAGTTACAATGTTTCAGACTCAGTCATGTAATCATGTCTTCAGTTATGCATACTCAGCATAAAACCTCAGTACCTCAGTATTTCCCAGCTTAATCGGTCTCATTCGAGGATGAATGTTCCCAAGGGGGAGATATTGTAAATCCCTATGAGATCCTAGCTCATTTCATCTCACTTTTGCATGTTAAAAGGGTCAAAGACTTAAAATATTTCACTAAGTACTAAGACTTAGTCACTTTAAAAGCCCTTAATTTTGATGAATTTATTTTTTATCTTCCCGACATCGAAAAGTTGATTTTTAAGTTGATTCATAATTGACGAAGTCAATAGTACATCTTGGGTGAGTTTCAAAATTTTCGAGCATGCGTAAGGACGAGTTTGGATGTCCAAAAATGAAGCAACAGGCGATTAGCTCGTGGCGCCTACTCCAGTCCGGTGTTTGGGGAGCCCACAATAAAGCCCGCAGTGCTCACTCCATTTCGGTACTTTAGAGCCAGTGATGCCCGCTCCATTGTGGCCCGTGTATTTTTAGCTTTCAATTATGATTTTCCAAGGGCATTTAGGTCCTTTTACTCTCACCCAATTTTGCCAAAACATGATATTTAAGTCCTAAAAGAGCATTATTTGCCTATTATTTAACAATTCTCTCAAATTAAAATAACCCTCTTTCAAGAGCAAACCCTAACTCATCCAACATTCAAGATCAATCTTTAATAATTGATCAAGAACTTTCTCAATTTCACCAACTAAGGTATGTTAAATGTCCATCCATGGGTCCTTTTCACCCATGGAGTCCAATACGCGATTTCAAGTATTTAAGTTATGATTTTTACATGTTCCCTGAATTTTACCAATGAAATTTCATAAATCTTGAGTTTATATCATGTTTCCATGTAACTGTTGCTGTTGTTAAACCTAATATGTTTTGAATGGTGCTTGTTCACTGATTTAAGCCTTAATTTGGTGACTTTAGAGTTGAAATCATGCTATCTTTATATGTTAAAGCAATTTCCATGTTTAAAATCATGAATTGTAAGTGATTGATGAAATGCCTAAGAGATGAATGTTGTACAAGGACTATCTATTATGCTTCCAAAGTTTTGGATTGCTTTTACTATAAATGTTATCGAGTCCTGGGGGTTATGAATACCTAAAATTTAGTTGTTTACTTAGACTCAGTATTGTCAGTATTGTTTTAGATAAGGTATGAGAAAATCAGTTCAGTTAGTTAACATATCAGTCAATCTTAGATCAGTTCAGTAATACGAGTTAGTTCAGTTGGGAGTAGGATTTAGCATCGATCGAACCCAGGGATGGGGGATCACCTGCCAGTTGAGGGTGTGACTCTTATTAGCAATCCCTGCATTCTAAAACTACGTAGCCAGAATAGGTTGAGATGTTAACCTTCCAGTTGAGGGTTGACACATATCTCACTAGGCAACCAGCAAGTAGAGGGTGACTTTTAGTCCTTCAGGAACATACTTTAGTGGATCCATATAGCCAGTGTTAGTACCCATGTCATACTACTGACACCCTTCTAACTAGGGTTACAAGTTGGACCCCAATTAGATCATATTAGGGTATGTCAATTAGATGATATCTCCCATAGTCTCAGTCCCGTATTTAGTTCAAAGGTCAGTTCTCAGGCTTGCTTGACCAGGGCATACAATTATTAGTTGTACAGTATCAATACTTCAGATTATAGATTATCCCAGCATCATGTTATAAACATGGTCATGCATTCTTATACTTTACAGCTTCCTCACATACTATACCTCAGTATCTCATACTATTTATTTAGTCTATTATTATTTATCCGTATGAGCCATGTATATAAGCCTAACCTTATTTAATATACCATCACATTCAAAGTACTGACCGCATACTCATTTCTTGCGCTATGATGTCTCATATCATAGGTTCGGACCCTCAGGTTCCCAACCACACTTAGACACTCCAACGCATCAGCAGCAGTAGTAGTGGCGAGTCCTCATATTTTGAGGATAGATTATATTGATTTAATTATCTTAGTTTTAGCAGTCAATCGGAGTTAGTTGGGGGATTGTGCCACAACTCCATAGTCGCTCAATTAGAGGCTTTCAGATACTTTCATGTGGTTAGACAGTAATTAGTTGTTATGGACAGTCTTTTTCAGAAATATTTTTAGATAGTTGTTTTCAAGCTTATCATCTCAGCGATTGTTTTAATATTTTTAAAATCTTATGGTATTTTCAGTTAAATTCCGCACATGTTCTTTGTTACTTTATTTAGCGCTCATAGCAGGTACTAGCATGGGTTAGCTTGTGGTCACTTGTGACCGTAAGCACCGTGTAGTACTCAGGGTTTACTCTCGGGGCATTAAACTCTCTCTATTTTATATCTTTGATATTTACTTTTGATATTAGTATGAAAGTTCAATTTTTTCAATTGTGTCATTTCCATTACTTATTTAACTTTCCCTTTTATTGTACTTATTACTTATGGTTAACAACGTATCTAATTTAATTAATTAATTGCATCATATAGCATATGGTTGGCCCCTCTGCCTAATTTATTTATTTCATTTACACTTATATATCTGCATCATTTACATTTTAGATTAACTAACTTGCTTCCTTTCCTTTTCCTCCTTCCTGTATTTTACCCTCTTTATTTTATGGGGTTTGCTTCTGTGTACTAAGTATATATGTGTGTGAGAGAGAGAGCCTTGGCTCTAATTTTCTTTAACTTTTCTTAACTTTAACTTTTCAAGATAAAATAATCTTTTATCTTTCCAAGACATGATAATAGAATAAAGACTTTCTATAAACTTTTCATGAATATAATTTGCAAACTTTAATATAGACCTCAATGAAATCATGAATAATTAATTAAATCATGAAATAGACTCTTAATAACTTAGTGGAAATTCCCAAACTTTGTTTGAAAATTCAATAGACATGTAATGAGAATCAAATCAAGGGAAATACTCTAAACTCATAGAGTTCTTGCTAATAATGATAGGACGTTTAAAGAATATCATCAAGAAACCAAGAATTTAAATTAAGAATTCAACTCTTACAAATTCTAAAATAATTCATGGCTTAAACTAAAAATATAAATTGGGTTGTGGGGAGAACGGGTTCCCACACAAAAGGAATAACTTTACATACCGAGTAATCGTGAAACTTGAATAATATTTTACGAAATCTTGTTTGGAGATCCTAATCTTTGATTTTTCTTAAAAATTTAGCTTAAGGATTTGGGAGAGAAGAAGAGGAAATAACTCAAGGAATTATCACTGATTTGGGGGCTAAATAAGGTTAAAATATCATACTAAGAGGTTATTTTAGGGTATAAAGACCATAATGCCCCTAATATTAATTAAAAGCTAAAATAATTTCTCGGGGTGTTGCACTAATACAAAACCATCCCAGCTACTTCATATGGATCTGTTTGGTCACACTGGAACTATATCATTGGTGGTGAACGGTATGCTTTTGTAATTATTGATGATTATTCTCGATTTACATGGGTTTTCTCTCTAACAAAGACGATACTCTAAATAACTTTGAAATTTTCTGTGAAAGGATTTGAAGAGACAGAGGTTACTATATCTCTGTCATTAAAAGTGATCATAGAGGAGAATTTGAGAGAAAATATTTTAAAATCTTTTATATCAGTCAAGGTTACACTCGTAACTTCTCTACTCCAAGATCCCCTCAACAAAATGGTATGGTTGAAAGAAATAATACAACTCTCTAAGACATGACCAAACCATGATTTGTGAACACTCTACCCCATAAATTCTTGGGAAAAGTTATTAGTACTGCCTGTTATGTTTTGAATAGGTGTCTCATCAGTCTAATTCTGAAGAAAAAAACTCCTCATGAGCTTTGGAAAAACCAAAGACCTAATATTAGGTACTTCCATACATTTAGATCTAAATATATTATTCATAACAATGCAAGGACAATATTGATAAGTTTGATCCACTAAGTGTTGAAAATATTATTATGGGATACTCCAATTCTAGTAGATTTTATAGAGTTTTCAATAAACTTACTCTTTGCCTTGAAGAATCTGTGCATGTTATTTTTCCTGATACTAACAATATTATGAAGAATGTTAGTACTACAGATGATGAGATTGAATAGGGAAAAGAAATTAAATCATCCTCCACTGAAGCTGACTCTACCTCAAAGTCAACTATCACTGAGACCGATCAACCAATTGTTGCTTTGAATGATCAATTTGTAGTTGGAATGATCTCATCTGAATGGAAAAGTGAACTTGCCTACCCAAAGAAGTTCATTATTGGTGATCCAAGTAAATGAATAAAAATAAGGGCTTCTAGTAAAATAATGCAAATACAGCCCTCATATCCCAACTTAAACCAAAGAAAGTCAATGAGGCCTTAGAAGATGACAGTTGGAACAAAGCAATGGACGAAGAACTTGAGTAATTTGACAAAAATAATGTGTGGCTTCTTGTTTCAAAATCAGAGAATGTTTCAATCACTAGAACCAAATGGGTCTTCATAAATAAAATAGATAAATCAGGTAAAGTTGTGTGAAATAAATCTCGTCTAGTCTCTCAAGGATACTCACAACAAGGGGGAGTCGACTATGATGAAACTTTTACACCTATTGCAAGGTTAGAATCAATTCAAATTCTGCTTGCCTATTCTTCTTATAAAGGTTTTAACTTATTTCAAATAGATGTGAAAAGTGCCTTTTTAAATGAATTTATGATGAAATTCTTTTTGTAGAACAACACCAGGCTTTGAAAATCCAAAGTTTCCATATCATGTTTTTAAGCTCTCAAAAACTCTCTATTAAAACAAGCTCCTCAAGCTTGGTATGATAGGCTGAGCAATTTTCTAATTGATCATATTTTTTCAAGAGGAAAAATTGATACAACTATGCTTATCAAAAGAACTTTCTTTAGAAATATAATTATTTAAATTTATGTAAATGATATTATTTTTGGAAGTACTAATGTTGTCTTATGCAAGAAATTTTCTGAGTTAATGCAAAGTGAATTTGAAATGAGCATGATGATAGATTAATATTCTTCTTGTGATAGAAAATACATCAGTCAACTCAAGGAACCTTCATTTTTCAAATTAAATACACCAAAGAACTGATTGAGAAGTTTGGAATGAAGGATACTAAATCTACAAGTACTCCTACTGTAATGACCCGAGACTACCCCCTAGTCGTCACACTGTGCTTACGACCCCGAAGGACCACAAGCTAACCCATGACAGATATCTATTGTGAGCACTGAATAATAATGCTGAATATATGCGAAAAATAGGCTGAAATGTCATAAGGATCAAAATATGAAATAATGATAAATAACAACATCTAATAAAACACCTGTATCTGAAATACTATTTGAACTAGTCTAGTCTGAAAGTCTCTATCTGAACTATCTGAATATGTAGTTGATGGGATAAGCCCCAAACTAACTCCAACTACTACGACACTGAAACTACTGAAATGCTGAAATAAAAGCATATCCTTGATAGATAAGGACTCACTACTAAATCTCCGACTGTTGACTGGATCTGTCTAAGTGTGGTTGGGAAACCTGAGTGTCCAAACCTATGATATGAGACATCATAGTGCAAAGAAAGAGTTTGCATCAGTATGTGGAATATACTGGTATGCTAAATGAGATAAGGCTGAATGCAAGGGTTTAAATGCATGAATCAGTAATTGACTGAATGATATAGAATAACTGAATATGAGTATGTAGATTACTAAAACTGTTATAAATACTAAGTATGCGATACTGTGCATATATGTATACTGTAACTAAGTTTTTTTGAAGCTATGCACTGAGTTTTGTTACTGCGAAACTAATAATCAGAAGTTATTGATAACTGAATTACTGATACTGAGTGACTATGTCGGACAGTTCTAATCCTGTAGAAATAAATTGAGTTCTAGACTAAAGACTGAAACTAAAACTATAGAAGGTAATCATCTAACTGACATGCCCCTCTCTGAAATGATTGGGGTCCAACCTATAACCCCAGTTGGAAGGGTGCAAATACTGTTCCATGGGTACTAACACTAGAAAACCAGGATGCCAAGCCTAACTGACGGGTGACACCTGGGCGGAGCCAAGCCTAATCGAAAGGGTGACCCCTAGGAGGTAGTCAATCCTAATCTGATGGGTGATTTCTCATCTTGCGCTGGCTATGCAGTTCTGGAGTACAGGAACTGCTGCTAACAACTCTGTCTATCTAATGGGGAATTTGTCATCCCTGCACTCTCTTGGTGCTAATTTCTACTCCCAACTGAATAGACACTGAACTGATATACTGTACTGAACTGGACTGAATTCACTGAGTTTCATGAGTATTATAACTGACTAAGTTTTACTGAGTTTTGTATCTAACTGAGAGTACTATTTATCATGACAAGTCTAACACTATTCTGTAACTGACACTGGCTCTAAATAAACAGCTAAATTGTTGGGTATTAAATACCCCCAGGACTCAATAGCATGAAAAGTAAAGCATCACATGATCTTGCAAAGCATAACAATGTAAACATGTTCATATATCATTTATAGAGACATTTTATCAAACACCTGTAGGGCATAAGCTTGTTCATATGCTAACATGTCATGATTTCATCACTTTATTCACATGGACATTCTATCAAACACTTGGGGAGCACAACTTCATGCACATAATCATGGATAACAAATAAACATGGCAACTGCAATGCCTAACTTACAATTCCATGGGTTTAGCATGCAATTCATATAGTTTCCCATAAAATAGTAATCTAATTTCATGAATTATATAATAATTATGGATTAAAACCCACTTAACATCATAGACACATTAATCACTTTTTAAATTCAAGGGTTTATCAAGATAATCACATATTCACCACACATGCTATTCAATTTCATGAAACTTGCACTTAAATCATGGATTGAGACTCAACTACTATCATGAACATGAATTCAATCTAATTCAAATATGAAAATCATAAATCTGAGATCTTATATATTTAAAAGGGATTCTTGGACTCTATGGGTGAAAGGAACCCATAGATGAACACCTAACATACCTGAGAATAAGAGTTCTTGAAGGTTTTTGGAGAAATTTTTTAGGGTTGACCTTGATTCTTGAACTATGGTTTTTGCCTCTTGAGAGAGAATGATTTAATTTGGGGAACAAATAAATGAATAATGGTTTAAATAGGATCATTAGGGGTGAATTTTGTGTTAAAGGCTGACTAGGGTTGTAGAAAAAGACTCAAATACCCCTGGAATGATTTAAAAACTCAGAATTTAAAACTGAAAATTAACTGAAAAATCCCAATCTGGGCCCTTGGCATAACGCAGTGCTATCGTGTTGTGTCACTGTAAAGTGGACAACTGGGAAATGAACCATCAACACGATGCGGTAGAATCGCGTTAACCCTTGGATGCGACCTGGAAGTTCACCGCGACGCGGTGGGATCGCATTAGTCTACTGAAAATAAGCTATGGCGCAACACGCCGGTATTGCGGTACCTCACTAGAAACTAACAATTGGCATTTTACATGCTCTGTGACACTCTACTGGCCTGAATGACGGTGGTTAACGACTGAAACTTAAAATTGCTATAATTTCTCACCTGGTTATCGGATTTAGGCAAATTTTATATCGTTGGAAAGCTAGTTGAATTTCCTACGCAATGGTAGGATCTATGATGAAAAATAATGAGTGTTTCAAAAATATTATATATAAATACTCATGCACTGGGACTTAGATTATGCTAGGGAAATATAGGGTGTTACACCTATGAGCCCTATATGTATGCTTGTATCTGATGATAATGGTAAGAATGTTAATGAAACTAAATATCATGGAATCATTGGTTCTCTTCTTTATCTTATAGCCAGTTGACCTGATATCTTATTTAGCATTTCCAAATATGCTAGATTCTAGTTAGCTCCTACTGAGTCTCATCTGAATGTTGTTAAAAGAATTATTAGATATTTGATTAGAACTATATGTCTTGGAATATGGTATGCCTAAATCAAATAATTTTGAGCTAAATATTTTTTTGATGCAGATTATGTAGGCGACCAGGATGATAGAAAGGGCACTAGTGGCTCATGTCAGCTTATAAGAAATTGTCTCATATCATGAAGCAGTAAAAAATAAAATTGTATTTTCTCTCCACTACTGAGTCTGAATACATATTTATTGTCTTATGTTGTGCACAAATTATTTGTATAATTCATTATCTTAGTGATTATTATATTTCTGTTAAACTTGTATAGTTTTATGTGACAATTCTCGTGCCATTTGTCTGTCTAAAAGTTTTGTACATCACTCTAGAGAAAAACGTATTGATATTAAGCATCATTTTATTAGAGGTCATGTTTTAAAAGGAGATATTGATATAACTTATGTTAGCACAAAATTTCAGTTAGCATATATTTTTACAAAATCATTATTGGAAGAAAGATTTTATGTTTTAAAAAAATCTCTTGGTATTATTACAAAACCTTTTTACTGATTTCCTTCCCTTTTAATCATGTGTAAGAGTGTCCTTAGTTAATACTTTACATGATTGATGTATGCGTCTTTACATGGCTTCTCCTATTTTATCATCTTACACTAATTCGATGTATGGTAAGTAATTATGGCAACTCTTCATTTTCATAGGTGACTCCTCTTTTTTCAAATTCTCTTTTTGGTCCTTTATATTTCTCTTGAATCCTTCATCTCGTTTGCTCTCTTCTATCCACTCTTATTTTATTCTGTTATGTCTAAGCATTCAAAAAAAACCTTTCTTTGGTGGTAGAAAGAGCTAACATTTCTTTAGTGACCCAAGACTACACCCTAGTCATTACACGGTGCTCATTATCTCAAAGGACCACAAGCTAACTTTCTACTAATATCTGTACCTGAGCTCTGTATAATATAATATAATAAATGCAGAAAACTGGCAAAAAACTTGCCATAAGATTCAAAACATCTAAAATACTCAAAACTAAAAAGTGAATACCGACACATCTGTCCAAAAAGCCTCTACACTGTCCGAACTATGGAGTTGATGGGACATGTCCCCAACTAACTCTGTCTACTAAAAATAAACTAAATCTGATGCGATAATAAAATAAGGATCATCCTCGAATGAAAAGGACTCACTGCTATGTCTACTGCTGCTGACTGGGACTGAGCTGCTAAGGGTACTCTAGATCTCATGCCTCTGAACCTATGGTGTAAAGTAAAACACCATAGCGCAAATACGTCAGTACGTGGGAATGTACTGAGTATGCAAGATGAGGTAAGGCTAAATGCAAGGGCTTATGCATGAACAAGTACTTAACTGAATAATCATAAGAGTACTGAATGAGGACATATGCATAAATGCACAAACCATAACTGAAATCATCATGACTCTGAATACTGAAACTCAGATACTGCTATACTGATATTTGAACTCACTACTAATACTAAGATACTGAACAACTAAAACTTCTAATATTAATAACTGAGTACTGAAGTTGAGATCATTCCTATTTAGTGAGTGATCTTGGAAACTGATGATACTGAAGCTGATTAAATAAATCTACTCATATCAATAACTGAGTTCTGAGCTTGCTACAATTGACTGACTAAATCTAAGATCAAACCTCTCTAATAGATGATCCCTAAATCTACTATCAATGATAAGAAATAATTATGTTTGAGATCAGACCTATCTAGCCGAAGATCTCTGAATTTAATAATGAGAATAATCAACTGAACCTGAGACTGAGATCAGGCCTATCTAATGGGTGATCTCGGGATCTGATAATAAGAATACTCAACTGAATCTTAGACTAATATCAGGCCTATCTAATGGGTGATCTTGGGATCTAATAATGAGAATACTCAACTGAATCTGAGACAAAGATCAGGCCTATCTAATTGGTGATCTCTGGATCTTTTAGTACTGATACTAATTAACTTTATGAGAGACCAGGCCTATCTAGGGGTGGTCCATAAATCTATGGAACTATCTGAGTTCCATACTGATATAGGTGATTGTAACTGACAGTCCTGATTTGTAAGTTCTACTTTGAAGGCTGATACTAAAACTGCAACTGTGGGAGTTTTCACTTCACCGACATGCCCCAAATCTGAACTGGTGAGGTCCAACCTGTAACCCTAGATGGAAGGGTGTCAATACCATACCACGGGAAAAGAACTCTACTCTAGTCAAGCCTCTCTGATGGGTGACCCTAATAGGAAGTCAAGCCTAAGGCAGTATGAAAGTCAAGCCTTTATCTAATAGGTGATTCTTGGTACTACGCTGGTTACGTTATTAGGGAGTTTAGGGAATGCTGCTAATGACTCTACCTCTCTAATGTGAAATCCATCATCCCTGCACTCGCTCGGTGCTAGCTCCTACTCCCAACTAAAAGACTCTGGACTAATTCTTAACTTAATTAAAACTGAGCTGAATCTGTTACTGATTATATTTCTCGAATGATCTGACTGAGTTAAGCTGAGTTCACTTAGTTCTGTTAGCTGACGAAATACTACTGAATCTCATTATCTGACTAAATGATACTGAGATCTGAATAGATTACTTGAATGCTGCTGCGGTCTGAACCAAACACTTGAATACTACTAGATTTGAGCTAAGTACTGAACTGAGGCTAGAGTGCTAACGATACTGAGGTTACTTAAATTCTGTAACTATTTGAGAGTACTGAGTTATATAAATCACTGAGTTCTAAGAATCGTGGCTTGATTGAGATTATCGTGAAAACTGAACTGAGTCTAGACTACAGCTAATTTGTCGGGTATAAATACCCCCAGGACTCGATAACATAAAAGTAAAACATTACTATTCTTGAATAATCATGACCATGGACATTCATTCACCATCACAATCGCTAAAGCATCTATTCAAGCATTTAGAAATCATAAACATGTGATAATATAGGGAGACATGCTATTGGCTTATACTCTATTCAACAAGGTCTTGCATCAAACACTTAGTATGCATTAAAGAACACATAATTGGGGAATTTCATGCTATCATGTCACAATTCATTCACTAAGGCTTTTCAACAAACACTTGGCATGCATGAGCTTGCACGTAATTGGAGATTTTTAGTCAACATGCTATAACGACTCTAATTCCTTCACATAAGCACTTTATCAAACATATGTGGAGAATGCTTTGCTTCTTTAACATTTTCTACTCTTAATTGACATGAACAATCACTTAACAAGTAACTTGAAGAGGGCTTATCATCAACATCGCATACTAGGGCCAAAGCTTGAAAACCCTGAAACCAAAACATGAATTAAAACTCAATAATAGCATAAACTTCAATTTCAACTCACATGAATCATGAAAACTCATAAACATAAGATCTTTAAAATTTAGAATAGGATTCTTGAGCTTCTTGGATAAAAGGGACCCAAGAATCAACATCTGCATACCTTAGAAAACTCTTTCTTGAAGGCTCTTAGAGAGATTCTTAATTTTCTTGATTTTTCTTGAAGAAGGGTTTTGATCTTGTTTTTGGATTTTTGATCGTGAAAGAAACCCTAATTTGATGTTATGGATGAGAAATGAAGACCTCAGCTTCGTTCAAGATATATAAGTGTAAAAAAGATAGGAAAAGGCCAAAAAGGCCTTTTTAAAAATGACTTTAAAATACTGAACAATATTTGTGATGGTCGGAGTGATGGTCCGTTGCTAGTCTGATGGCCCGTCGGATTGTCTGTCGCACGTTGGTCAGAAAAAGGCCACACTGCCTCAAATGCGATGGTCTTAGTGATGGTTCATCGCTAGCTTAACGGTCGTCGCACGTTGGTCAGAAAAAGGCCACACTGCCTCAAATGCGATGGTCTTAGTGATGGTTCATCGCTAGCTTAACGGTCCATCGTCTTGGCCATCGCACTTGGGCCAGAAGAGAGAGTCACTGCGTTGGTTGCGACGGTTTGGGCGATGGTCTGTTAACCTCTCCGTCGCACCTGGGCGGTTCCGATAGCTCTAAGTAAAATGGCCATAACTTTCTCATTCGATGTCAAATTTTTATGAAATTAGTATCGACAGAAAGCATATTCAATTATCTACGTGAAAAAAAGTTTCTATTAGGGAAATTCTACACAGTTTAAAATATTTCTCACTTAAGAAGTCACTTCTCAATATTTTAGGGACAGATTTATTCTTCACTTGACACGCTCTAAGGATCAGACTAAGTGACAATTTTGAGGGGTCTTACAATATATTCCCCTTGGAAACATTCGTCCTTAAATGTCACTTGATAGGCTAAGAATACTGATTGAATGAACTTACTTAAGGAACGAGAACATCTGAAACATGACTATGAAACTGAAACTACTGATATTCTGAGTTCTCATATTGGGCATGCATATCTGATGCATGGAATACTCAACTGAAGCTAGTCATAAGCTGAATTCTTATAATAGACATGCATATTTGATGCATGGATGCGTAACTAGATATTTTCATGAAAGCTTTTCTAAAATTTCTGATAAGCTAAGATTTTTCTACTGAACATGAATATCTAATGCATGAATGTCTGACTGAACTAACTCTTGAAAGAATGAATGACTATGCAATGACATCTGATGCAAAGCTTGTAATAAGAATCTGAGTATGAAACTGAGTGGGTTTAATAAATAACATTAGGAAGTTATAGGGTATCTCCCCCTTGGGACACTATGTCCCTCTAAGAACGCTTACTTTATTGACAAACTTGAAAAAATTGAGGCGATGCTCAAGGCACCTATGAACTAGATCATAACTGAACCTCGAAAATCTAAAAATAATGCATAACTCATGAATTAAACTTACCTTGTGACTGCTAGGACTTTCTACCTTAGAAAAGTTATCTTCTTGGAGATTTCAGATAGAATGGGTATATCAAAGATGAGAAACAAACTATACGAATATGACTGCATGACTGCTAAACTGACCTGCTGGATTTACTAACTAACTCATGCTAAAACATAAGCTTAAATGGGAGCAAGGGATCTAACAATGCATATCATGAATTAAATATAAAGGACTTATAACATACTCGAATCTATATCAAGGAACCTTTTTTGATCATGGTGAGTCTAAAGTGCATAAAGTCTGTTCTGACGTTGACCACTATTGGCACCTAAAGTGGCACCCTGCTGACACAATTCTTTACCCCTCTGAGCTAGCACTCTATATTCTCATATTCTGTGGCTTGGCTTACCACACCCAAAGAATATATCACTACTGGCTCTATATTCACCAAGGTGATTCTTCTATACTCTCCATAAAGCGGATGGGTACGAACACCACTGGCACTACCCTGGGCTTTAGAGCCTGGCGCTCCATCATGACTGATATCCCCAAACTTTGGTGTAGGTACACTAGCTGAGGATGGAGCTGGAACTAAAAACTTCTTACTATGGTGAGAACGGTTATCACCCTGTGACCCTGCCTGAGAGAAATTATGACTACCTATTCTGGCTTTCTTACTCACTCTCTCTCTTTCCTTTGTCGTATCTACCTCAATCTGTTGTGCATACATTATCAGTCTAGCTAGGTATATATCTCTATTAAGCATAGGAGTCCTACACTCTTTCAACACAAACTCGAATACACCAGTCATGAACTTACTCATACTCGCTCTAGGGTCAACTATCAAATCGGGAGCATACATATCTAACTTATTGAACTTAATACAATACTCCTTCACTATCATGGATCCTTGCTTCAGGTTTATAAACTCTTTAACCTTAGCTTCTCTCATCTCTAGCAGGAAAAACTTATCTTGAATGGCATCCTGAAACGCTTGCCAAGTCATGGGGTTTGCATCTTCCTCTCTACTTTTCTTCCAAACTACAACCCATTCATAAGCGATATCCTTCAACCTATAGGATTCTAATTCTACATTCTCCTTCTCAGAAATATACATAATCTGGGTAACCTTCTTCACCTCCTCTAGATAAAGTTGTGGGTCCTTACTTGCTACTGAACCAAAGAATTCTGGCGGGTTCATTCTCATGAAATCTCTAATTTTGGCTGTGGTTGAACCCCCATCTTACTGAGGTGGGGCCACAGCCTGATGGTTACTCTGAACACTAGTTGTCATAGTTTGGGCTAGCACAAAAAAGTTACCCGAAACTCTGCATGTGACACATTCTTATTCTCAAGATCTACTGGCAGAGGTGGCTGGTCATCAATGCTATGGGCATTGTCTCTGCTACGAGGCATACTATGTAAATAAAAAGGGAGAACAGATCAGACTGAGAATCCACTGGAACTTATGCATACTCGCACTACATGAACATTAAAAGAAGGGAGACTGTTCCTAAAAACATCTTATAGCCTCTTGTACATAAATGAAGCACGCAACACACCCATGCACAAGACTCTACTAGGTGCAGCTTTTTAGACTTTCTAGGACGTTATTGAACCTTAGGCTCTGATAACAAGTTTGTAATAATCCGAGACTACCTCCTAGTTGTTATACGATGCTCATGATCTCGAAGGACCACAAGCTAACCTTCTACTGATATCTGTACCTGAGCTATGCAAAATGTAATATAATAAATGCAAAAAACTGGGGGAAAACTTTCCATAAGGTTCAAAACATCTAAAATACTCAAAACTAGAAACTGAATACTGATACATCTGTCCGAAAAGCCTCTAGACTGTCTGAACTATGGATTTGATAGGATATGTCCCCAACTAACTCTGTCTACTAAAAATAAACTAAATCTGATGCAATAATAGAATAAGGATCATCCTCGAATGAAGAGGACTCACTGCTACGTCTGCTACTGCTGACTGGGACTGAGCTGCTAGGGGTACTCTAGACCCCGTGCCTCTGAACCTATGGTGTAAAGTAAAACACCATAGTGCAAATGCATCAGTACGTGGGAATGTACTGAGTATGCAAGATAAGGTAAGGCTAAATACAAGGGCTTATACATGAATAAGTACTTAACTAAATAATCATGAGAGTACTGAATGAGGACATATGCATGAATACACAAACCATAACTGAAATCATCGTGACTCTGAATACTGAAACTCAGGTACTGCTTTACTGACATCTGAACTCACTATTAATACTGAGATACTAAACAAATGAAACTTCTGATATTGATAACTGAGTACTGAAGTTTAGATCAGTCCTATCTAGCGAGTGATCTCGAAAACTGATAATACTGAAGCTGATTAATTGAATCTACTCATATCAATAATTGAATTCTGAGCTTGCTAAAATTGACTGACTAAATCTGAGATCAAACCTCTCGAACAGACAATCCCTGAATCTACTATTAATGATAAGAAATAATTATGTTTGAGATCAGACCTATCTAGCGGAAGATCTCTGAATCTGGAAATGAGAATAATCAAATAAACTTGAGACTGAAATCAGGCCTATCTAACGGGTCATCTCGGGATGTGATAATGAGAATACTCAACTGAATTTGAGACTGAGATCAGTCCTATCTAATTGGTGATCTCTAGATCTATTAGTACAGATACTGATTAACTTTATGAGAGACCAGGCCTTTCTAGTGGGTGGTACATAAATCTATGGAACTATCTGAGTTTCGTACTGAGATAGGTGACTATATTTGACAGTCCTAATTTCTGAGATCTACTCTGAAGACTGATACTAAAAATGCAACTGTGGGAGTTCTCACTTAACTGACATGTCCTAAATTTGAACTGGTGGAGTCTAACCTGTAACCCCTGCTAGAAGAGTGTCAAAACTGTGCCACAAGTAAAGACCTCTACTCTGGTCAAGCATCTCTGACGGGTGACCCTGAACAGGAAGTCAATCTTAAGGCAGTATGATAGTTAAGCCTTTATCTAATGGGCGACTCCTAGTTTTTTGCTGGCTACACAGTTCAGGATTTCAAGAATTACTGCTAACGACTCTGCCTCTTTAACGGAAAAGTCATCATCGCTGCACTCGCTCGGTGCTAGCTCCTACTCCCAACTGAAAGACTCTGGAATGATTCTTAACTGAATTTAAACTGAGTTGAATCTGTTACAGATCATATTTCTCAAATGATCTGACTGAGTTAAACTGAGTTCACTTGGTTCCGTCATCTGACAGAATACTACTGAATCTCATTATCTGACTGAATAATACTGAGCTCTGAATAGATTACTTGAATGCTACTGAGGTCTGAATCGAACACTTGAACACTACTAGATCTAAGATGAGTACTGAACTGAGGATAGAGTTTTAACGATACTGAGGTTACTTAATTTCTGTAACTATCTGAGAGTACTGAGTTCTATAACTCACTGAGTTTTAAGAATCGTATCTTGACTGAGATTATCATGAAAACTAACAAGATCTCTAGACTACAGCTAATTTGTCGGGTATAAATACCCCCAGGACTCGATAACATAAAAGTAAAACATAACCATTCTTGAATAATCATAACCATGGACATTCATTAACCATCATATTCACTAACGCATCTATTCAAGCATTTAGAAATCATAAACATGTGATAATATAGGGAGACATGCTATTGGGTCATACTCCATTCAACAAGGTCTTGCATCAAACACTTAGCATGCATTAAAGGACACATAATTGGGGAATTTCATGCTATCATGTCACAATTCATTCACTAATGCTTTTCAACAAACACTTGGCATGTATGAGCTTGCACATAATTAGAGATTTTTAGTCAACAAGCTATAACGGCTCTAATTCCTTCACATAAGCATTTTATCAAATATATGGGGAGCATGCTTTGCTTATTCAAAAATTTCTACACTTAATTGACATGACACATCACTTAACAAGAAACTTGAAGAGGGTTTATCATGAACATCACATACTAGGGCCAAAGCTTGAAAACCCTGTAATCAAAACATGAATTAAAACTCAATAATAACATAAACTTTAATTTCAACTCACATGAATCCTGAAAACTCATAAACATAAGATCTTTGAAATTTAGAAAAGGATTCTTGAGCTTCTTGGATGAAAGAGACCCAAGAATCAACATCTGCATACCTTAGGAAACTCTTTCTTGGAGGCTCTTGGAAAGATTCTTGATTTTCTTAATTTTCTTGATTTTTCTTGAAGAAGGGTTTTGATCTTGTTCTTGAATTTTTGATCTTGAAAAAAACCCTAATTTGATGTTATGGATGAGAAATAAAGCCCTCAGTTTCGTTCAAGAATTTTGCAGGGTCTTACAATTTCAGAGGTAAAGGAAAGGCCTCGTGGCATATTCCTCTTGACTCTAATGTCTCCTATCAAAACCTTAAAGCCTCATCTGATTCTTCTGGTTCTATTTTGGGTAAGCACTCTTCTACTCCTACTATATGTTAATGCTCAAAGAAAAAGGTAAAATTTGACTTTGATAGTTCTCTGAATGTCAAAAATTGACTTTTGGAGACCTTTAAACGGAGCTCTTTTTCACTCTATAAAGGAATTATCTATGGTTCATGGTACAATTGTAGATATGAATCTTTTGAAATCTCTACATTGTCATATAAAACCCTATTTAATTTTTAGGGGTGGGATAATATTTTCTCTAATACCCTTAAGTTTCCGTATGATTCTTTTATTAGATTGTTCTGTGCTAATCTTTGTTCTATACATGCTGGTGAACTTAAACCCTAGTTATGGGTAAATGTATTTTCATTGACTGTGTCATGTTTGATGCTTTGTTTGGTATTAATTGCTCTGGTTTTTCTACTTCCTCAAAAAATCCATGGCCCTCTGATTTTTATGTCTCCTTTGAGCAAGTCTAGCGGTCTATTGCTTTTGATAACTCTAACTCTTTACCTCTGCTTTTAGTCCCAAATTTTTATCATTTGACATTCGTTTTATCACTCACATTATGTCTACTACTCCCCTTCTTTGTGTTGTCTCCCTATCCATTTTATCTTAACGTGATAGTTTGCTTACCTATTGTCTCATCTCTCAATGGAAGATAAATATGTCATCCTTCATTATAAATCATATGATTGAAGCTTCTCTTAATCCCTTTAGTCTTCCTTATGGGCTTATCATTACCCATATTTTGAAAGCAATTAATACCGCTCTTGATTATGTTCCCTCTGTTGTGGTAAAATAATGCTACAATTCTAAAGCTTTTGGTAGTATAAGCTATTTATTGGTTGGTGATGTCTGGGTTCCAAAGTCGTATAGTGGCTCTATTGGTACTCCTTCCTCTCCAAAATCTAAGTCCTACCCTCCTCATGTTCCTAGCTTCGGCTTTTTTTATGTTATAATTCGATCGACCAAGATTGAACTGAAGTTGGACTTTATCAAAGATGCCTTCCTTGCCTTGCACTTTCATCTTGACAAAACCAAGGACGTCAGCAAGGAAACAAACATAAATGTTTCTCGTCTCAAGGTAATATTAGATTAGGTAATCAAGGAGGCTACAAAAATTGCTACCAAGATTCAGACTAGTACCGACTCTATCCACTGTGATCACCACCCAGTTCACAAATATGAAGGATGAAACTGTTCAAACTTTGGCTTATTTCTTTCATTATTTTAAAAATCCTACTCTGCTACTCCTTGACTGTATTTAAGACAATTTGCCCTTGAATGTTTTGTTTATTTTTGTTATGCTAGACAATGTTTTTGCTTTGCCATTCTTTCTTTTTGATTGATGTCAAAAGGGGAGAATAAGACTATAGGGTATAGTCGACTACAGGACAGTGAAACAACTCACGAGGAGCTAACATGCAGCAAAACAAGGGAAGCCACAAAGTCCCCACTTAGAAAGGAAAGTCAACTAAATTATCTCTTTAAATATTGTCATCCATCAAAAAGGGGAGATTAATAATGTTTGATTTTAATGTATCAAAAAAGGATATCTTTCAAGACTTAGCAAAAAAGGGAAAAAAATATGTCCTTTCTTCAAAAATTAATTACAGCTTGTGTCAACTACGGAAAGGAGTACCAAAGCATTGATTACCTAATTAAATGCACTGCTATTGCTATGGAAGGCAATTTTGGATAGTTTAGGATCATTAATATGATTCAATTATAAGATTCTCATATCCCATTTTTTAGGAGCAAATCTCTTGAGTTGCCTTTTTATTCTAAATTTTTCAAAAAGCTTGACTTGATTCTTATTGATTTGATTTATAAAGAACTAGTAGAATTTTTTGCAACCCAAGGTGCTGGAGTAAGACCTATTAGAGGTCCCAATCAGTATAAAATATTTGGTGTTATTTACTTTCATTACTTTATTTTCTAACGTTATTTTACTTCTTCAATAGTCGACTATTTATCTAAGTGAATTAACTATCTAATGAAAAAGGAGTAATTCACCCCCTCTCTCTACTGTCAAAATCATTCGCGCTCCTAAGTAGTCTAACACTCTTGTCTCCCATTTTTTTTCTTACACCACATCATCGAGGAAGTTGTGCAGTTGGGTCCTTATCCTTTACGAGAAAATTCTTCTACTGTCGTTATCTCGAGGACTACTTGTGGCCACGTGTCTCCAAGCGGATTTTACCTCATACAATAATGGATACACAAGTTGTAAAGAATAATCACGCAATTTTCTCCTTTTTATGTCCTCAAATTATCACACACTTTGATATTAAAATACAATATACACCTAGGAATACGTTACCAACAAGAACTTCTAAAATAAAGTAATGAAAAACCAAAATATTTGTCTTAAAAAGACGAGAGTCAATTCAAGCAGAAACCAACAATCGAAAACTCGAGTAACGTGACAGCACGAAGGCATTTACATTTGTCAATAAATGAATAGGATGACAGACACGTGATTGGCAAAATATGAATAGGATGACAGACACGTGATTGGCAAAATTGTGATTTTGACTTCACACCAAGTACCAATAATTCAAGCAAAGCGGACCCGGAACTCCCATAGTCCCATTATCCCACATCGGAAATCCACTTCTATGTCAACATGAATAGAAATTAATTGGAGGTAGACAAATTGGTACACACAAAAGTTAGTTCCTATTTTTCGGTTCATCTTTATTTAATGAGTATACTAATAATAGATGTTAAATAATAATATTTATCTAGTTTAAAATATTAAATAATTTATTATTTTATAATTATTTTAGTCTTATATTTTTAAAATTATTACACCTATTATATTAAAAGATAATATAGTAAAATCATATCTACTATTTATTATTTTCTAAAATTTATGTTTAGTCAATCATGAAAAAACAAAATTAAGCCTTGAAAAAGAGTGACCTTTTTCTCTCTCTATACATATACATGTCAACTAGATTTTTTGCCATCTCCAACCCAAAAGCAGCATTCCATAATCTTTGTTTTCTAGCATTTGCTGAGTCGATTTCACCATGGCAGCTTCCGACAACAACAACACTAACGAGGTCGTCAACGATTTATACCCTTTCTATCGACTCTATAAAGACGGTCGAGTAGAACGTTTCTACCAACAATTTGGTGCAGTCGAAGTTCCTCCATCGCTAGAAGATCCAGCCACTGGCGTATCATCCAAAGATGTGAACATCACTCCTCACGTCTCTGCCAGACTCTACCTTCCAAAAAATACTGCCCCTGATCAAAAGCTACCTATCTTAGTGTATTACCATGGCGGAGGACTTGTGGTGGGATCCCCCTTCTTCAAAATGGAACATTGTTACCTCAACCACTTGGTTTCTGAATCGAATTGCATTGCTATCTCTGTAAACTACAGGCTTGCCCCTGAGAATGACCTATCGACAATTTACCAGGATTGTTGGGATGCCCTTCAGTGGGTTGCTTCACATGTTGTTGCTACTACCGTTAACAAAGAACCATGGATAGAAAACCACGGTGATCTTAACAGATTGTTCGTAGCAGGGGACAGTGCTGGAGGCAATATAGTCTTTAACATGGTCACGAGAGTTGGTAGAGAAAGCTTAATTGGAGACGTGAAACTCGTGGGTGCCATCTTGGCTTTCCCTTTCCTGTTGATCCCATCGGTTGAAAATATTGAGCAAACTTTGTCTTACAAGCTTTGGAATATCATTTGTCCACCATCTGAGCCCGGAATTGATAGCCCAATGGTTAATCCAGTTTCAGAAAAGATCCCTAGCTTATCGATGCTAGGATGCTCAAGAATTTTCGTGTTTACAGGAGAGAAAGACGAGCTTGTCCCAACCGAAATAGGAACTAAATTCGTCGAAGCTGTGAAGAAAAGTGGCTGGAAAGGGGAAATAGAGTTCATTGAGGTTGAAGGTGAAGGTCATTGCTTTCAATGTGTTAATCCTGAAGCTGAGAAAGCTAAAGACCTGATCAAGCGCATGGCTTCTTTCATCCAACGCAAGTGAAACGTGTACAATATCTTTGTAGATCGGCCTTTCCTCTTTAGTACGCCCGTGACCGGTCCGCAATTTTTTATATCACTATTATTATTTTTATTGAAACTTTCAATCTTATATTCGCAGTAAGTAATATCTGTAATAAAACTGTTGGGTAGTTATTTCATTAATTATGAATGATTTAATATTGTCTGTGGGCGATAAACTTTTGCGATCATATATATACATACAATAGAAGAGAGAGCAAACCTTATCAGCTCTATGTTGCTTTTTGTGTGACCAGTATTTTCCAACAAGTTTAGATTTGCCAATATGAAAATTTCTAAATTTAAGGTTAATTCTAACAACGTGAACATATGATTAAGCAGGGGCGGATTTAAGATTTATAGGTTGTGGGTGCTCACTTTCTTTAAGAAAAAAAAAAAGGTGTGTTACTTTCAGGAATTGAATCCACACCACTATAGGTATCAAGGTGTTTAAAATCCACACGAAAGTCAAAGCACTCAACAGTCACTTTTGTCTATGGGTGTTTAACAATACATTATAATCGATTTTACTGTATTTTATATATAAATATATAAATTTTGTACACGGTTCAACGGGTGCTCAAGAACCTAGTACAAACAATGTGGGTCCGCCCTTGTGATTAAGTACTTTTATTAATTCAGCTTAGAGGTGGAGGTAAAGTATAAAATTTATTGATTTGAGATTCTAGTATTTAAGTTATTGAGATCAGAATTAACAATTTATACATATTCGATGAATTTCTTAAGACAAATATAATATTTAAAGAAAAGATATTGAGTTGGCTGAATTTGCAACCAATACTCTAGCTTCGCCCTGCTTCAGCTTCTGTTCTAATCATATATGTAAGAAGGAAAGAATGTTGATCCATTTGTTAATCATTTTTTGAGCTAGCTGATTGATTTGTCACAGAGAGTGCACTCAACTTAATACTATTTTCGTTGTCTCAACTTATATGGCATTTTTTTACTTTTATAAAGTCAAACAATATAAATCTGATTGTGAATATAGTCATCACAAATTGTAAAAACTTCCAAGTTGATAAAAACGCATTGAATTGATGAAGTGGTAATCGGACAAATACAGCAAGAAAAGATCATGTTCATATTTATATTTTCAAAATTTTTACAGTCAAGAACTATCTTGGTTATGACCAGTGTTTTCAAAGGTATTTATGGGGCGAATCTAGGGGCGAGGCATATCAAAAACACTTCGAAGCGCAGATTCATAAGGTGTAAGACTTATAATTTGGGGCGTACGTCTTGGGCGTAAAAGCGCAAGTTTCAGGCGCAAAATCTTATGTCTAGTCAATTTTTTTAATTATATTAAAAATATTTTTCCCATAAATTTTATGTTTTGCTATTAATGTAATGATATTTATAATTTATGCTATCATGTTTTCATATTGTAGTGATTTTTTTCTAAATATATAAATAAAGAAATTAATTTTCGTAGAAAATAATTATTATATTTTTTCTACATTATTGGTGATTTACTTAGATTTATTTGCAGAATTATTGAAAATCTTACTTTTACTTAATTTTTTAGAGATAAAATTATAAAATCAAAGATAATAAGATATTGTAACGAGCTAAAAAATTGATGAAATATGTGACATGTGTGTTTCTGTATGATTTGACTGTTTTACCCCTCCCCATAGTTACATTATGATATTTCTGGGGTGTGGGGGTGATTAGCACGGTTTTCGAATGCATTTTGGTACCATTTATGCGATATTGTAGTTTTTGATGGTTTCGAGAGCCTTATTTTGGACTTCTGTGGATATCTTTTGATCCGTGCAACGGATGACTGAATGGAGTGCGCCAATAGCTTTGGAATATTGATTTTAAGCTAGGTAGACCTTTGGTTCGGGCCGCGATGCACCGAGCTCATTTTGACTTGTTGGTCGAAAAGTTAAAAATTTGAAAATATGGGTGTGGAACCCACATTTGATCGAAATGATCTCGGATAGAAATATGACTTTGCCAACGTGTCCAAAACATCGATTTTAGGATGGTAACGTGTTTGGTTGGATTTTACGGCTTTTAAATCTCATTTTGACCCTCAGTTTTAAAATTGTGATTTCGAATTTCGAGGGTCAACTTTGTGAATCTAATATTTTTTCAAAAAATATGATATCTTCACTGAGTCTGGAGCATAGAATTTAGTGTGGTTACATAGTTCATTTGCGTTTATTGAACTCCAAACAAATCCCGAACACCCCGTCGATGTCCGGATTGGACAGAAAGCTTTTTGGGCATATTTTGCTCATTTTTTATCTTGCCTCTTGAGATTTAAACCTTAATATAATGTGAAAGTTTAAAAGTGAAGTTTGTGGGTGATTGGAAAGCTAGATTAACATCTATTTTTTTTGTTCTCTTACGGATTTAAGGTAAGAAATCACCCCTTTTCTTAGTAGTTTCTTAATTAATTTCTCAAAATCTCAAAAATCTTAGGGCTTGGTTTTAAACCCCAATTTCACTCCTTTTCACTAACATTTTAATCTTATAATTTATAGTTTTTCATCAAGTTAACCTTCAAAACAACTCTAATTCTTGATTTTAACCCGAATTTCAAAGATTTTACCCGGTAAAGCTTAAAAATAATTTTTCTTCAACTTGAACCTTGTTTTTTATTAAATTTCACTTGGGGTTCATCTTTAGGTTCCTAAAAATATGGGTAACACATTGTTGAAGTAAAGTTACAATTTTGCCCTTTTTTTGAAAATCATTTCGGGGGTTCGTTTTAATCCTGAATTAAAAGTAGTCAATAAGGATATCGTTGGTTTTATTTTGATGCGTAGATTCTACATTTGATATTTTTAGTGGAGTTCAGAATTGTTCATGAAAACTAAGGTCGTGGGTTTAAAGTGTAGCAGATCGGTTTCAGCATGTAAAGTAGGTTATGACATAACTCTTCAAATTGTATGGGTAGTTAATTTGTATACCAAAATTCATGTTACGACTGGGAACTAATCATGAAATATGGATATCTAAATTTTGTGCCCGTGTGGGGGCCTAAATGTGATGTAATTGCTGAATTTGAGATATGATGTGCTATGTGTGACCGTGCAGGGTCTTATGCGGTGTTGATAGCCTAAAATACATGTGAATAATTGTAGTGTGCTGATTGGAAATGCCTACTATGGTGCCTTTGGTGTATTATGACATATTCATACTTTGTGGGAATTATGTGGAGAATTCATGGATAATGGAAATAATTATCAGATATTGGCTCACGTTGTTATGGAACTGTAATGTTATGGTTAGTCGCGGAAATACATCATGTGGATTGATTGTGAAAATACTCATTTGAATGGTTGTGAACATTACATCATCATTCTCATGTAATCATACGCATCATTTCAATTGTTTGTATTATTTCTTTATATATATTTGTTGTCATGTATGTGTACTTGATTTGTATCTTATGTTATGTATGTGCTTTGAAAACACTAGAAATACTGAAAACACTGGAAATGTTGGAAACACTAGAATTACTAGAAACACTAGAAATGTTAAAAATGCTAGAAATACTGAATATTTCCCAAGGTTGTGTGCCAACCTCAAGGCTATGTGCCAACGAAGGCTGTGAGCCAAGGCTGTGTGTCAACCTCATGCATCATCAATATCATCATCATTATTGCCTTTTCGTTATTATGATTGATGTTTTGATTGGATTTCCATATTAACTTGTTATATGTCTACTTGCTCTATATCCTGTTACTTATACTTGATTATCTGTATATACGTCTTTTTTTCTCTTTATACTTGCATGTGATATAATATATACTTGTGTTATACTTGATGTATTGCTATTGTATTTGTGAAATATATATTAGAACTGTGAGTACAAGTGGTGGGGGCTGTCATTGTGGGATATTTTCTGATTGTAGGTGACATGCCCTTAGTGTGTATTTTGTGTACTTTATTTTATACTATGCTCGGTCGGGCTATGATACCTACTAAGTACATATAGACCTTACTCACTCCTACTGTACATTTTCGGTGCAGATTCAGGTTCGGGTGCACCCTACATTGCTTAAATTAGGTGATTGTTGGAGCTTTCAAGATGGTTGATGATTTTCAGGCGTTCGGATTTCTTCTGCTACCTTTCTCTATAGACCATGTCTTTGTTTTTATTTTAGAGACAGAGTTTCTCTTGTTTTGGATATCTTATGTATTTCATTTGGATTCGAGTTATACTAGATACGTTCTTATGTTATTAATACCTGGTTTTGGGATTTATGGCTACATTGTTATGTTTCTTTCCGCATTTATTATACTTGTAGGTTTTGGCTCATTCTAGAAGCCTTACCTTAGGGTTATTATTGTCTTTTTCCCTTTTGTGTCTCTTTCGGGTGATAGGCTTACTTGTCAAGGTTCACCGTGACAAGTGCCATTATACCTTATGGATTTTGGGTCGTAACAAATTGGTATCAGAGAATCCAGATTCATTGGTCTCAACGGTGTAAGAATGAGATATCTAATAGAGTCTCGTGGATCGGTACGTAAACGTACGTATCAATCTTCAAGAGGCTATAGGACGTCTTTAGGAAACTTTTCTCATTTTATTCTTTATCTTGCAAAGTTCTTTCATACCTTGTGTTCTGAGTTGCATTCACTTTTTTTGTGCGGATGGTATGGCTTATATTAAATATCAGTTGAGAGATACTGCAAGATATTGGTGGAGATGATTTGTCGATTGTAGTCCTATTGATGCTCTTAAGTTGTTATGCAACCAGTTTATTAATTTCTTTCTAGAGAGATTTATGCCTTACAGTTTGAGGGATTAGATGCGTGATGAGTTTGATCCTCTAGAGCAGGATTCCATGACCGTTGCAGAGTATTATATGGGTTTTCTTGCCTTGTCCATATCTACATCTTCGATGGTTGTATTTAGAGCGTCTTTTCATAACATTATGGATTATGTGAAGATGATAGAGGATATTCTTAAGGTATCACTGGGAGGCTCCAAGAAGGTGCGATATTTTAGTGATTTTAGAGGTTAGATTTCTTGTGGTAGAGATTTTAGGAATTCTCGTGGACATCAAGGTAGTCTAGTGCAGGCGGCTTTACAAAGTTTGAGTGGTAGATCTTTGGGTTCAGCAGTGCAGGGTGGCCATTTAGGCCCAGTGGTTCCTTCTCCTGATGAGGCGGGATATAGGACTTATTTTGTGTGTCGTGAGGTTGGCCATTTGGCCAAGAATTATCTATGTTGTGTGATTAGAGCTACTCCTAGCATAGTTCTGAGAAGTAGAGGCTCTACCAGAGGTGCGCGTGGTAGAAGTAGTAGAGTCTGTGGTGGTGGTCGTAGGGCTATTCAGCCTGTTGTTGGTCATGGTCAGTGTTATGCTATACCCTTTAGGGCAGAGGTGGAGGCGTCTAATGTTGTGATCACAAAATTGTCCAATTTTCTTCAGATCTGCATTTGTATTATTTGATCCTGAATCGACTATCTCCTATGTGTTTGTGTATTTTTAGGGTTTTGATTCTGTTAGTGATCCTCTTGCCATGCCTATTCATGTATCTACCCTGGTAAGTGATTCTTTAGTGGTGGATCAGGTGCACCAATCTTATGTTGTGAATTTTATCGGGCGTGAGACTTTGGTAGTGCTTGTGTTAGATATGGTCGATTTTAATGTTATTTTGGGTATGGATTGGTTGAACCTTTATCATGTTGTCTTAGATTCGTTTTCTAAGTCTGTAAATTTAGCTTCATCGGGTGTGCTAAGGATAGCTTAGAAGGGTGCACTTTATTCGGGTACCAAGAGAATTATATCTTATGTTTAGGCTTATAAATTTGTTGGGACAGGTATTTATCTTACTTGGTTTATATTCGTGACACCAACATTGTTTTGCCTCCTTCCTTGGATTTTATCTGTGAGTTTATGGATGTGTTCCCTACAATTTTCCTAGTATGCCTCCGGATCGTGATATTGACTTTGATATTCATGTTGAGCCGAGAACCAAGCCCATCTTTATTCCTCCTTATAGGATACCTCAGCCGAGTTGAAGGAATTAAAGGATCAGTTTCATGAGTTATTGAACAAGGTATTCATCCGAATAAGGATGGGTCCACACGCATGTGTATTGATTATCGGCATTTTAACAAAGTGGTAGTTAAGAATAAGTATTCTCTTTGTCGCATTGATGATTTATTTGATCAGCTTCAGTATGTTGCGGTATTTTCGAAGATTGATTTGAGGTCCAATTATCACCAGTTGAGGATTAGAGATTCATGTATTCCAAAGATAGCTTTTCAAACTCGATATGTTCATTATGAGTTCTTGGTCATGTCCTTCGGGTTGATCGAGTTCCTACCGCATTTATAGAGTTGATGAACCGGGTATTTTGATCGTATCTTATCTCCTTTGTTATTGTATTTATTGATGATGTCTTGGTTTATTCCAAGATTAAAGTTGAGCGTGAGGAATATTTGAGAATTGTTCTTCAGAGATTCAGAGATGACAAGTTGTATGCAAAGTTATCTAAGTTCTAGTTTTGGTCAGAGTCTGTTTCTTTCTTAGTTTATGTGGTGACAAAGGAAGGTATTATAGTTGATCCAACCAAGGTTGCAGCGGTTTGTGATTGGGCTAGACCTACTTTGCCTACCAAAATTTAGAGTTTTGTTCGCTTGGTAGGTTATTATAGATGTTTTGTCGAGGGTTTCTCTTCTATTGTAGCTCCTTTAACTAAGTTGACTCAGGAGAAGAATTCCTTTCAGTAGTCCGATGCTTTTAAGAAAAGCTTTCAAAAGCTCAAAGATTTGTTGACTTCAGTTCCTATATTAGCTTTGCCCAAGAATGGTGTAGGCTTTACCATGTTTTGTGATACTTCGGGTATTAGATTGGGTGTTATGTTGATGCAGGAGGGCAAAGTGATTGCTTATGCATCTTGTCAGTTGAAGTCTCATGAGAGGAATTATCCTACCCATGATTTGGAGTTGTGTGCAATTGTATTTTCCTTAAAGTTGTGGAGGCACTACTTGTATAGAGTTTGTTGTGAGATCTTCTTAGATCATCATAGACTTCAGTACTTCTTCACTCAACGAGATCTTAATATGAGGCAGCGCCATTGGCTTGAGTTGATTAAGGATTATGACTTGACTAATTTCTATCATCCAGACAAGGCTAATGTGGTTGTGGATTCCTTGAGCCGAAAGTCGACTAGCATGGGTAGTTTGACTCATCTTTTGACCCATGAGAGGCCTTTAGCCTTAGAGTTTCAATCTTTAGTTAACCAGATAGTTAGACTTAATATTTTAACATTTGGGCGCATTTTGGCATTTCTGGAGGCTAGATCTTCTTTGATGGAGCAAATTCGAGCTCATTAGTTTGATGATGTTGGATTGAGGTCGATTCAAGATAAGGTGTTGAGTGGGGAGGCTAAGAAAGCCTCACTTATTTCAGATAGATTTTAGCAGATTGGAGGCCGAGTTTGTGTGCCAAGAGTAGCTGACTGGATTAGGTTTATACTGGAGGAGGTCTATTATTCCAGATATTCCATCCATCCAGGTTTGAATAAAATGTATCATGATTTGAGATTATAAGGTGAGATGTAGCAAATTTTGTGGCTCGTTGCCTTTGTTGTCAGCAGATGAAGGTCGAGCATATGAGACCTGGTGGTTTGCATCTAAGGTTACCCATTTTTGAGTGAAAGTGAAATGAATCACTATGGACTTCGTGACTGGGTTGCCCGTACTTTTCGCAGTTCTTACAATGTGTGGGTCATCGTGGATCGATTGACCAAGTTATTTCATTCCAGTTCAGGTTTTCTTCAGTGTCGAGAGGTTGGCTCGTATCTATATTATGAGATTATGAGACATCATGGTCTGTCGGTGTCCATTATTTCAGATTGAGGTTCTGTGTTCACATCTCACTTTTGGAAGACTTTTCAGGATGAGTTGGGTACTTGGGGTTGATCTCAGTACAACGTTTCATCGCCAGATTGACAGCCAGACATAGTGGACTATCCAGGTCATGAAGGATATGATTCATACATGCGTGATGGATATTGGTGGTCAGTGGGAGCAACACTTGGCTTTAGCAAAATTTGCATATAATAATAGCTATGATTCCAGTATCGACGTGGCTCCTTTTAAGGAATTGTATGATAGGCGTTGTCGCTCTTTAATTGGTTGGTTTGATGTTTCTGAGGTTAGATCTCGAGGTACGGACTTGCTTCATGAGTCTTTGGATAGAGTCTGGATTATTCAGGATAGACTTAGAGTGGCTCAGAGCAGACAAAAGTGTTATGCTGATTGTAGACTTCGTGCCTTGAGATTTGGTATTGGGGATCGTGTTTTCCTTCGAGTTTCACCCATAAAGGGTGCGATGAGGTTTGAAAAGAGAGGCAAGCTTAGACCTAGGTATATTGGTCCATTTAAGATTATTCGGACTATTGGTGATGTGGACTATGAATTAGCTTTTCCCCCAAATCCAGTGACTATTCATCTAGTTTTTCATGTTTCTATGCTTTGCTGTTACATTTCAGATGAGCCTTATGTTATTCATTTTGAGTCAATTTAGTTAGATGACCAGTTGTCTTTTGTTGATGGTCGATCTCTATTTTAGCTAGGGATGTGAGGTAGTTGCGCTCCAGAGTCATCCCTATAGTTAAGGTTCAGCAGCGACATCGACCTGTAGATGAGGCTACTTGGGAGGTTGAGTTTGATATGTGTAGTTCTTATCCCCATCTCTTTGTTGATTCAAGTATTTCTTTTGCCTTTAGTTTGAGGACGAACTAGATTTTTAGTTGTGAATGATGTAACGACTTGAAAATTTAATAAAATATATGAAATATGTGTTTCTATATGATTTGACTACTTCACCCATCCTCAGAGTTGCATTATAGCATTTCTGAGGTGTGGGGGTATAATACCCTATATTATTCATAGCTCAGTTCAGCTTCTAGTTGCATGCATAAGAGGCTTAAAGCCTAAAAACTTCACTAAGTATTGGAGACTTAGTCATTTTAAGGCCTCTTAACTTCGAGGATTTTTAAATTAGTCTTTCCAACTCTGAGATATTGGTTTTTGAGTTAATTCATGTTCAGGGATGTAAGGAGCATGTCTCGGGAAAGTTTTAGATTTTTTGGTCGAGTATTGGGTCATGTTTGGATCACGATTCCGTCAACTCATCGCAATAGTACCGCGTCGCGATGCTAATGGCGATGAAACTCTTATCGCATCTCGGTGAGGGTATTGTGTCCAGTTCTTGATTTATAATTTAAATTCATGTGTCATAATATTTATACTAGTATGTGAAGTGCTTATGAGGTGAAAAATGTTCATAGAAATCACCTAAAACAAAGTTGATCTAAGCGTCTTTGATTTGTCCAAAGTTTGGTGTTTGATCCTACAAGAGTCAACTTTGAACGTGTATAACTTTGACATATGTTCAATCTTTCATCTCAAGATTCACTAAATGGTAGATAATTGAATTAGCTTTCCAACGATACCAATTTCGTCTTAATCCGATACCCGAGAAAAAAGTTATGATCATTTTCGTCAGAACTAGTAAGCCACCGTGATAAGACCGCGTCGCGATGAGCCTTTAATATGCATTTCAGTTATGAATTTTTGGTTTAAATGATTGAGGGGCGATTAGGTCTTTTCCCCCCTCAACCTAATCATTCATAACATGATTTAGGCATAATTTTGCCCTCCTTCTCCAATTTTTCTCTCAAGAAAACTATTTCCTTCCCAAAGAACAAGAATTCAAATCCTTTCTCCCCAAGAAATCAAGAATTAAAGTTCTCCAATTTCACTAATCTTCAAGAAAGCATCAAGAATTGTGTTTTTCTCTCAAGTTAAAAGCTTAAGGTACGTAGGAGTTCATCCATGAGTCCCCTTTCATCCATGGAGCCCAAAAACCCTTTTCTTTCAATTAAAGAATGAACTTTTTTTATCATTATGATATTTTATATGTTCAAGAAGATTGAATTTCATGTTTTCATGGTGATTTAAATTAAATTCAGCCCATGTATGATCCCATGCAAGATTTGATTTTCTCATGCTATGGATTTTGTTTCCCATGTCACATTCAAGTAAATTTCATGTTGTTGAATTGATTGCTCATGTTTAGAATATCCCCATGTACAAGTCCATACTTTCTACATGTTTGATGAATTGCCCATATCTTGGGTTGAACTATGATTTCCATGCTACAGTTTTAAGTATTGATATTATGTTTTATAGTTATTCAGTGTTGGTGGGTTATGAACATTCGATACCTATGTGATTTACATAAATTCAGTTTTTCAAGTGTTCAGACAGTTAATCCATGAATCTTTTCAGTATACTCAGATATTCATATTTATGATGAGCATTATCAGTTTATATGTTAATCATTACCCCAGAATCCGTATGCATTGTTATTTTCAGAATACCATGACCTGAGCTTATCATTTATCAGTTATCAGTGGTTGTACCAGTTAGTGTTTTAGTGTCTTTCAGTTGGGAGTAGGCTCCGAGCGAATCCAGGGATGGAGGCATTCTTGCCAATTTAGGGTTTGACCCTTAGTAGCAATCCCTAAGTTACAGAACTACGTAGCCAGTGTAGGTTTGAGATGTCTTCCTGCCAGTTTAGCATTGACACATATCTCATGAGAGCACCTGCCAGTATTGGGTGACTCCTTAGTCCTTTGGGACATCAGTTAGTGATCACTACAGTTTAGGTTCTATTCCAATGGCAAGGATAGAATAGCCCTCCTCAACGTGGGTCAGCTGTTGGACTCCATGATAGCTCACATGGTTTATGTCAGTTACACGATAACTCCCACAGTCTCAGTACAGTATTCAGTGTAGTTCCAGTTCAGATTTGCTTGACTAAAGCATATAGATTTTCAGTTATTCAGTTATCAAATTTCAGTCTTTCAGTTTATATATTATTTTAGAAATATGCTTATGCTGGTCTTGCATTCTTAGATATTACAGTTTGCATGCATTCATGCTCAGTTATCACATATTGTTCAGTTAATCCTTATTTCATATGTACAACACCCCACAATTTCAGTACAATTATTCAGACTAAGTACAGTGTAGTATTACATGATCAGTATTCAGTCATCAGCTATTTAGTGTTTGGATATCAGAAGTCTGTGTTCATATATCAGCTACTCAGTTATATAGGCATTAGTTATCCCTTTGCTTAGATTTCAATCATCCCGTTACCCAGGCATCAGTTATTCAATTAATTCGATCATCTTAGTACATGTATGTTTGGTTTCGTATGTTCATGTATACATGTTTTACCTTATCCCAACTTAAGTTCTACTTATTCTACAAAAGTAAAGTTTTAAGAAACTAAGTGTAGTGATTCACTAGCTTATCAGATTATGTTTGTTACTCATGATTTAAGCTACTTCAGATTTTAGTTGATTTCAGCCTCTTGGTGAGTCTACTTGCAATTAACATGCATGCTTTAAGATTTCATATATAATTAGTTTTACTTATTGCATTCACCCCCACTTACTCAGTACATTCCAGAAATACTAATCTACATATACGTCTGTGTGGCTACATTATTTCATAATATAGGTACCAGTCATGATCAGACAGTTGCAGTTTTCAGACAACAGGTGATAAGTTCTCCTATTTCAGGGGCTCTAGTTAGATGTTTTCATGTACTTTATTTTTATTATTCATATAAATTGATTAGTGGTAGCTGGAGGCATGTCCCAGCTATCTATAGTCAGTATAATAGAGGCTTCAAAGATGTCAGTTAGAGTCAGTCATATAATTTCAGTTCTCTCTTCAGTTTTATCAAATTGTAAATTATATCAGTATTACATATTTTTCAGACTTCGTCATGATTATATTTCCGCATAATAGAACCAGCTATTTAATATATTATAAATCAGTTGCTCAACAGAATGCCAGTCAAAGGGTTAGCTTGGGATCACTTTTGGTTTCCAAGCACCACGTTATGACTAGGGGGTAGTCTGGAATCATGGCAGGGGGTGATTGAAACGATTTTTGAATGTATTTTGGTACTATTTATGTGATATTGTGATTTTTTATGGCTTCGAGAGTCTTATTTTGGACTTATGTGAATATCTTTTGATTCGTGCGACGAATTGCGCCAGCAGCTTCAAAACATCAATTTTAGGCTACGTAGACCTTTGGTTCGGTCCAATGCACCCGAGATCATTTCGACCTATTGGTCGAAAAGTTAAAAAATAGAAATATGAGTGTGGGACCCACACTTGGTCGAAATGACCTAGGATGGAAAATTTGACTTTTTCAATGCATTCGGAATATCGATTTTTAGGGTGGTAATATATTTGGTGTGATTTTATAGCTTTTAAATCTCATTTCAATCCTCGGTTTGAAAAATTATGATTTTGGATTTCGGAGGTCAACTTTGTGAAAATAGTTTTTTTTCATAAATTTGATATCGCCATTGAGCTTGGAACATGGAATTTAATGTGGTTACATAGTTTTTTTGCGTATATTGAACTCCGAACGAATCCTCGATACCCCGTTAAAGTCCGGGTAGGACTTAAAACAAACAATTTTTTTAATAGTTGGTACAGAAAAATCTGCACTATTAAAGAAGCTTTTTGGGCCCATTTTGCTTATTTTTCATCTTGCCTCTTAAGAGTTAAATCTTAAATAGTTTAGCTTAAAAGTGAAGCTTGTGGGTGCTTGGGAAGCTAGGTTAACATCTATTTCTTGATTCTCTTAAGAATTTAAGGTAAGAAATCACTCATTTTCTTACTAATTTCTTGATTAATTTCTCAAAACCTCAAGAATCTTAGGGCTTAAACAATATTTTGATTAATTTTAAATCCAATTTCACTTCTTTTCACTTGAACAATATTTTAATTTTATCATTACTAGTGTTTCATCAATTTAATTTCAAAATAACTCCGATTCTTGATTTTAATTCGAATTTCAAAGATTTTACCCGATAAAGCTTTAAAATGATTTTTCTTCTATTTCTATTTTTTTTTACTCGATTTGACTTGGATTATCAGTTGTAGGTTTCTAAAAATATGGGAAACATATTTTTTTTATCCATTTTATCTTTGGTATTAAATACAATACATCACTCATTGCATTTTTTAAAGCAAAAAATTTACTATATTAAAAGGGTGATATGGTAAATCACTTCTCTATTTATTATTTTTTAAAGTATGTGTCAAGTTAAAAGTGGACAAATATTTATGGATGGAGGAAGTAGTTATTCCTATTCTTTTCAGGCAAGTGGCAATATTATGTGCTCTTGCATTAGAGCGGTAAGTACCTCTTTCTTTGTAATTAAAAGTTTAGATTTGACTCCTAATATAAAGTTATTTTAATTTGTCCAAGAGCAATTTATTCCTAATTGTAAAACTTCCCAACACGAATATAAATCTAATCAATTACGTCTTAATGTGAGTACCAAAAGTCAAGTGTGTAGTGAAGAAACTAATTATTAGACACTGTCCTTACATAATTAGAAGGTTCTCACATGTGAAACATATTCTCAATTTTTTAGATTTTTTTTTTAATCTAAAAATGAAAAAACTACATAGCTTGCATCTTAACGTTGTCAAAAGAAAACATAAAATGATTTTAATTGTATACCTATTTCATTGAATACTATAAAATAGGCATAACAATTACTGGGTAACTTGCATAAATCCCATAAGTTAAGAAGCTGCTAACATTTTTTACTATAACATTGCCTAATTACATAAAATCTCATTTTGTTATACATATTTTAAGTCTTGATACATATCATTTTTAATACATTTTAAACCAATTGGTTAGTTAAGAAGTAACATAACTGCATTTATTTAGCAGAGTAAATCACGGGAGAAAATCTTTAAAATATCTAAAATAGAAGAACAATTAAAATCTAAAACTTTCATATATATAAAGAAGAATATATATATATATATATATATACACACCCACACATACATATGTAATACTGATTTTATCTGATACATATATCTTATACATCAGACTTCAAACACATGTATCATCCTTAAATTATGTGAAGGAAATACAAGTTCTTCATCTATATCAAAAAAGTTTATATAATATATATGTCTGGTGCATGTATATTTGGTACTTGTGACTGATACATCGATTTATTTTGATAAAAATTGATGGACTTTGATATCAAGAATAATATAGTTGTGTGCATATATATTTATATGTATCATAAACACGTACTAACCTGTCAGTTGCATACAAAATTGATAAATTTATTACATGAGCGTGTAGATGCATTCATATGTATCATGAATAAAAAAATATATCTTTTTTTATTATAATGCATATGCAAGTACATTAATATGTATCATGAACAAAAATTATATTTTTTTTACTATGATACATATGCACATAGATACATTTGCATGTTTCATGAGCAAATACTAATAAGTTTCATATTACATAGGAAAAAGTCATCATTTTCACCTGAAACTATACCTGAAAAGTTGAAGACACATCTAAACTATTGAAGTGACCTAACACACATCTATACTATTAAAAGTGAATTTATTTACCCCTCAAAACAGACCTGACAAAGAATGTGATATCCACATTCCTACACGCGTGAAAAGCAAAAAAAAAAAACTAAAAGCTTATTAAAAGATCATCATTCAATTTAATCTTATCAACTAATTATATTTAATCTGTTTTTTGTTTATATTTATATAGTCTTTTATTTTCTTTCTTTACATTTTTATGTGTTTTTCCTTTTCTTTTTTTCTCTCTTCATCTTTGTCTTCTTTCATATTTTCTCCTCTCTTTTTTAACTCCATCTCTAATTACTTAGATCCCATTTCTTCTTTCAAACTTCGTCAATTCACCGATGATGAGTTCACAAATGCACTTATTTTTTTAATTTTATTTTCTTTAATTTTTTTTGGCTTTTTGTTGTAGGTAGTTGGGAATTGAATTGGATTATGGGTTGTTTGAATTTTACAAAATTGAATTGTGGGTATCTTCACGAGTTGGGTTCTGGGTTTCTTGCATTTTACAGAATTGTGTTGTGGATTTTTTGAATTTTGCGAATTCGATTCTAAATTTATCAAATTTTACAAAGTTTGATTGTGGGTTTCTTGCATTTTCGAATTGGATTATGAATTACTTGAATTTTACTGAATTAGGTAGTGAGATTCTTAAATTTCAAGAATTGAGTTCTGTGTTTGCATTTTATGAATTGGGTTACGATCTTCTCGAATCTTATCGAATTGAGTTTGGGTTTCTTGAATTTAACAAAAATGGCGGAAGGTTGCGAAACAGTGAAAGAATTGTAGTTACTTTGCTTATTGAATTTGGGTTACGTTGACCCGATTGAACTCGTTTGGTTTATCAATAAATGGGTTTTGTCAAGATTTAAACTAAAAAAAAAAGATTGAAGTTGATGATTAATCTAGAGAAAAAGAAAAGAAAAGTAAAAAAAAAAAATGTTATTGACACGTATCAGTGCGTATATACACATTCAAGAAAATCTGATTGTGAAGTTTTAAGAGGTAAATAAATTCACTTTTAAATAGCGTAGGTGTATATTAGGTCACTTCAATAGTTTAGATGTGTCCTTGACTTTTCCAGTATAGTTTAGGATGAAAATGATGACTTTTTCATATTATATATGAATTAGTAGACTATGATACATTATCATGCAAGTACATTCATATGTATCATAAATAAAAAAATACATTCTCCATTAGCATGCAAGTACATTCATATCCAATGCAAGCAACTTTCTCCATTTGAATTTTTGAGTGAAAATTAGGCATGTCAAATGAACAAGTTAAACTAAACTAAACAGATTGGTAAACATTATGTGTCATAATTCATTCAATTTTTTTTTTGGGGGGGGGGGGGGGGGGCAACATGAATTGATCATTTGAGTTAGAAAAAAAATTATAATCCAACTCTTCCATTTAATCTCTTATTACGTTTGGATCGGCGTGTTGCTAATTTGCTATCATTATCTATTATGTAACTACTAAAAAATAAAGGGTAACTTACATAAATCTCGGATCTTTAATGAATTGTAACACCTTTTACCATAACTTTGTTAAATTACAAGATATCTCAAATTTAAGTTTTTGTGATACATATCTTTAGCCTTGATACATATGCATTGTGATACATTTATAACTGGGTGGTTAGTTAAATTAGAAAGTAATTGATTTTCAATTATTACGGGTAGTAAATCACGCACAAATTGTGGCATAAATACATCTAGTAAAATTTACTCAATGTCAATTCAAAATTCAATCTTACACAAAAATAATTAGTCTACATATGTCAAACATATGTTAAATATATCAAACATTAATAAATGAATTAAAAATATGAATCATTATCAAAAAGTATCTACCATATGTATCACCAATATGCTGACAACAAACGTATCACTCATATGAATCACAGTTTATAATACAAAAATGTATCAAGAAATTAACCAGATTATACATATATCAAGCGCATTAATAAAAAATATATGTATCAATGCCGAATTAATATAGATTTTTTAGCTATCAAATTTTTAGTTTCTACAGTATGAAGATTCTTCAAAAGAATATGAATAATTGTCAACATGAAACACACAATAAAGTAGGAGTGGGCATAAATACTAAAAAACCGAACCAAACTGAATTAATTTAATTTTTTGATTTCGATTTTCCGCTATTTTAGTTCGGTGTTGGTTTATTTTTTTATAAATTCGATATTTCGGTTTGATTTTTGGTTATTGAGTTTATGTAATTCATTTTTCAATATAAACCGAAATTATTAATATACTTCTATTTTTTTAGTCATTAATTAATAGTTATTATACATATACAGGCTGCATCGCTACAACCTAATTAATAATCTATGCAGTGTGCATGTTTGTCTTCATCTGTAGTTTCATAGTTACGTCACTACTAAAAAAAAGGAAAATGAACCACAAAAATCGACCATATGTGATCGGTTTTCCTGCATTTACGACCAAAAAACTGACCAAAATGCGTGGTTGGAAAAAGCATGATAGGTGTTTTAAAATCGACCACCGGTGGTCATTTTTTTTAAAATATATTTATATTTAAAATTCACTATTATTATTTTTTTAAAAAAGATTTTTTAAATAAAAATAAATTTTCAAAATAACCGATCACTTATTTAAATTAGATAATTAATTTATAAAAAAACCGACCACATGTGATCGATTTTATTTAAATTCAGTAATTAATTTATAAATAAACCGACCACATGTTATCAATTTTATTTAAATTAATTAATTTAAATAAAACCAACCACAGGTGGTAGATTTTTTAAAAATTAATTAATTAATTTATAAAAAAATGATCACGTGTGATTGGTTTTATTTAAATTAATTAATTAATTTATCAAAAATTCAACCACATGTGGTTGGTTTATTTATAAAGTAATTAATTAACTTAATTCAAAAATGACCACTAGTGGTCGATTTTTTATTTAATAAAATAATTTTAATTTATTATAGTAAACCGACCACATGTGGTCGGTTTTTAAAAAAAATTAACAGATAAAACGACCACATGTGATCAATTTTTAAAAATATTTTCAGAAAACCGACTACATGTCGTCATTTTTTTTTGAAAATTTTGTAAAAAAAAATATTAAAAATTTTCCAGAAAACCCTACAAAATCATTGCATTTGAAGTGAAATGTAATGATCAATTTGAGACAATGTTGTCAAAGGCTCATTTGAGTTGCACTTAAGCCCTGAAGCTGAGAGAAACTAAAGATATGTGCTTCACCTTACTGAGAACATACTTCAGCGTATGTCCACTATGCAATTTTCTGTATGAACCTTTTCGTTGTACAAAGGCAAAGTTTTGTCAGCTTGAAATATTTACTTCAAAGTCTACCTATTGTGTAAGTATTTACAAATAACTTTCTTATAACCCAAATATGCATGAAACATTCAGAGAACTGTCAACTTTTAGACAGTTTCTTATCTGGTCATGATGAGTGCTTCGTCACTTCTACATACTATTGCTTGTAACCAAGAATGGAAGCACTATATATACAGTGGACTTGTAATATCATCGAGGCTGCCAGCAGAAGGTATGAACATATATTCAATCTTCTAAAACCTGACAAATTTAACGAGAAATCTTTAACGAGCAGCACTTTAACCTTACATGGAAAGAGATCATAGTGAACATTTTTCAAACAAAAGTAGATTGCTTAAACTACTACATACTAAGTTGTAATGAGCTACTATAGTCATGAAACTTCTGAAAAAAAGGGAAGCCCGATGCACTAAAGCTCTCGCTATGCGCGGAGTCTAGGAAAGGGACGGATCACAAGGGTCTATTATACACAGCCTTACCTTGCATAGTTGTATTTTTGCCGGAGGCTGTTTCCATGGCTTGAAAATATGACCTCCTAATCACATGGCAACAAATTTACTGGTTACTCTGAGGCTCCCCTTCAATATTATGAAGCTTCTAAGAGTTGTTAAAAAAAAATCGGTGAAAGACTTCCCATATAGACTGACATGCTTTTGAGTAAAATCATCAGCAACCAACTTATCCTACTCATGTTTAATGTTAACTTAATAAGCAGTCGGGTACAGAAAGAATCCTGTGTTCACACAAGGTTCAAGGGAGGATTGAACCCTAAAGGGGTGTGATGTACACAACCTATCCTGATGCAAGCATCATTCACTGATTTCACGCTTGAACCAACACAGGTCACAAAGAGACAAATTGTTGCTCCAAGGCTCCCCTACATTTCATATTAACTTAAAAGAAACACAGGGTAAAGAATGTGCGACCTAAACTTCTTGTATTAATTAGATGTCATATTTAGAGAGGTTGTACTTGACACTGATCAAAGAAAAGAACTGCCTTGTTTATGATTTAATAAAGCTTCAAATGAGTAAGTAAATATTCTTACTAATTTTCCCTGATGCTACCACACGAAGTGCAGGAATTCTCACAGCTGCAAAAGTAGAAAATTCTGATATACATCAACGACCAGTCATATAAGAAAATAACTTTCGCGAATTGAACATAATAAGAAGGAATAGGTCCAACGTACACTTCTTGCATAATGAAGCTGGCAACTGAGACATAGATGGCCAAGGAACTGGATTGTTGTGGTAAATTGTGGGGAGGAGTCATGATAAATCTATTCCTACTCGAGCATACTCCTCCCACTTCTAATTAGGAGAGTATCCTACTAATGTCCTACGTCATGTGTTCAAGTCATGCCTATGCCTATGGTTCGAGTTCTCTATGGACTTATGTTTATGATATGACATCCAAACTAGAAGCAATTATGTCTTTAAGTAATCCAGTCTTTCATGTATTCAAGCCATATGTTATGTTATTCGTGATCCATGAAAATCTATGTCTATCAGCATGCTTGGTCCTAAGAAAATATATTTCTATATGTCACTGATTCATTATATGCTGGGTTTAGCTAAAGTGATACAGTTTATGCAAATTCATGGAAAATCTCAGTTCTTAAATGAGAAATATTTGCTTCAAGCAAAAATCTTTGTTTAGTTGTAATGTAACACCCCGTAGCATTCTCGACTCAATACCACTCTTGGTTGCATATATGGAGAGCTGACAACTTAAAATTTTTTCTAATTGTTAAAAGACTTAGTCATAATTATGAGCTCTTAACTTCCATGATTTTCAAATTAACCCTCCCGACCTAGAAATGTACATTTTGGGTTAATTAACCCTCCCGACCCAGAAATGTACATTTTGGGTTGATTCATGACCAGGGGTGTAAAGGGGGTGTCCCAGGAAAGTTTTGGATTTTTCAGACAATGTTTGAGGCATATTTGGGTGATCAAAATAGTGGGCCAACGCGATGTCGATGCATCACGCTAGGAATCGCATCGGTAGGGACCGACATGGCGTAGTGCTTAATGCATTGGGTGCTCAGTTCGTCTTACTGATTTTTGGGTCCAGGAGGGTAGTTCAGTCTCTTTCCCTCAGTTTACCTTGATATGTGAACCAATAGTTTCCCACTGTGCTCTATCCTAAGAATTCATGTTGTATTGTGTTTCTTTTGAACGACTCTCTACTTATGATCTATACACTTGATATATGGAGCACTTCGTGTCTATTTTATCATATCTTTATTTTATGTACCTCCTTGAGTTGTGCGATAAGTATAAGTTATGGTCTAATAGTGTTACTTCCATTCATGACCTTTATGCTCGGGTCCCTTAATGACCCTCCGTATGATAGTATGATGTGGCTATGAAAGCGTGGTGATGTGTTAGGTAGGGGAATAGATGTTCTTGAAGGTGAAATATTTGATGTGAATTCTTGAGCTAAGGTTATAGGTGAAAGGGAAAAGAAAGAGATGAAATTTTGTTGTGTGAAATAGCTACGAAGGAGGAATGTGACGAAAATATTTGTGAAAATATTAAAATTGTTGGTCTTAGTGGGGAGATCCATGTAGTGGGTATAGTAAGGATTAGGCTTGAACCTTGTGGTTGCTAAAAGCACAAACCTATGTGCTATGTAGTTAGTACTCTCTAAATAAAACCCCTAGGGTGTTTGATGATAGTGATAAGGTAAGGTAATATTCTTAGTGGGATGTAGAGTACATGTACTATAGCTTAAGTTATCACCTTGTTATCCTTAGTTAGGCTTCAACATAAAAGCAATTTGCATTAGGACTCAAACTCTTGTAGTTAGATATGTGATGGAGAATTGTAAGTTGGAAAGTGTGAAGTATGCTATTTATTGTTTGGGGCGTGGACGATTAGTGCCTCTAAGTTTTACTGTATTCGTTGTACCTTCCAAGATGGAGAATTTTTCTAAATCTTATGTCCCATGAAAACCTTATTTCATGATTAGTACTAATATAAATCAGGTCTATGATCATCAAATAAACCCCTGCCTTATGTTTTAATGATTAGGACTCATAGAACCCATGTGCAAGATCATCCCTATGTAAAGTTTCATTATCCCATGTTTCCTGCTTATATATTTCACTCGGGGTTATCATGAAACTCGTTTGATGCCTTTGTATATTTTGTTGAGGAAAATTATTGAATGCGAGACTACGTTCTTTATCCTACACTTTTAGATCCTCAAAAGTCCCTACCTATCATTCGGGGACGAATGATCCCAATGGGGAGATAATGTAACGCCCCACATTTTTGATCTAGAATTTGAATCGTCATCCCTACGTGTGTAAGCTCTAATTTCATGGTTTATATTTAGATTCATGCATCATGATCTTTCTCCTAGTATATGACGTGATTATGAGGTGAAAAATATTTATAGAAATGGCCTAGAGCAAAGTTAAGCGAAGAACCTTTCATTCATCCAAAATTGGATATTCGATTCTACAAGGGTGTACTTTGAATGTGTATAACTTTTGATACACATAGAATTTTGCATCTCAAGACCAACCAAATTATAGATAATTGAATTAGATTTCCAACGATATCAATTTTCTGAAACTCTGATAACCGAGTGAAAAGTTATGACATTTTTGTGTGAGGCAGTAAGCCGATGCGATCTTGACGCATCGCATCGACTGCGCCCCGACACGAAACCTAACACAAATTTAAAGCTGTTTTATGCATTATTTCAGTTCCGATTGGTTCTAAGGGAATTTTAGTCATTTCTCCTCACCCAAAATCTGCCCATAACATATAATTCCCGCCCAAGAAGTATCAATTACCTCTTCTATTCAATTTTCTCTCAAAAAACTTAGATCAACCTAGGGTTCCTCCAAGAACAAGAAAGAAAGGAAAAATCAATCCTTAAGTCAAAGATTTCTAAGAAACAAATCAAGATTCGAGTTCTACTCTTCAAACGTTGTAATCTAAGGTACGTGGGATTTTCCTAAAACTACATGGGCATAATAAAATTGTTTTAATACCATTTAAACATTGTGAGATCATGAATTTGTGAAGGGTTTTAGAATTATACATACAATCTTGCATTATGAATTCTTTAATGATATTATTGTTTTGGTCTAGAGTCCTTTCCCACAAATCTATTTGTATTCGTATATGTGTATGTATGAAATTGGATTTGAATATTTATTTGAGAGCATGAACATATGGAATCCCTCTCTTGTTATGATTTCCCAGTCTTTTCATATGATATGGATTATTTTGAATGCATCTTGAGAAGCATGATACAAAGGTCTTGATTATTGTTTATGATTTGATTATGATTTTGAATGGAAGAGAGGGGATTTTACATATTGATAAATATTGGAAATAAATAATGGAGAATTGCATGGTTTGTCAAAAATACATGACCACCACATGTTTTGTTGAAATGTTGGAAAGAGAGATTCCTTGCATAATTTGACAAATGTTTTGAAGTGTGAATCTTCTTGAAATATTTAAAGTATGGTGGTCCAAACTTTATGTTTTGAAAGAAGATATTATATTATGATATTTTATAGCTTAGATATTCTACTTGCAAATCAATGGCATGACGCTACTGTTGGGTTCAAAGTATATGAAAAAGTGTGAATGAAAAAATAGAGGAGAAATGGTGCAAAAGGTATACACCAATTTAGAAAGTGTACCCCCAAATTGGAAAGTTCACTGTTTCTCCCACATTAGTGGAAGAAGAGAACTTGTGAGTGTTTAAAATAAAGAATACTTACTTCGCATGGTAAGTGAGGCAAGAAATAAGACATGCCTCATGCCTTCGTCGTCGTCGCTCGCTCGGCTTCGGGTTCGGATTTGGGAAATGATCGATCGATGAGATCTATCTTTTTGGACAAATTTTATTTGACTACTCCATTTATATGCATGCATGCAGATTCCAAAACAGTGTTTCGGAATAGTGCAATGCTAAAATGAAGGGATGCAACCCTTCAGTGAATGATACACTGATTTATGAAATGGTATGCCTGTTCGAAAAAGACACATTCTTTTTATGAACAGACATGGCTTTTCCAGAAAGGTCACACCTTTTAAGTGAACCATTTCCACTTTTTAGAAGAGTCACATGTTGGCTATATAAACTTTCTTTCATCCACAGGTTTAGGTACGAATTTTTTGAAATACAAACTCTCTTCTTGTCTTGAAAAACTTTCTGTGTGATCTATCAAACAGTTGAGTGAGTTCACTGATTCCAACAATTTAAGGTACCACTATTGTTTGGATTGAAGCCTATTTTATCTTGGGATGAAGATTCCAAAACCTCAGGTATAGTGAGGGGAATTATTCCTCAAGGACACTCCATGAATTCGGAGGACTTGGTCTTAAATTCTGTTTCATCTCTTTTCTGAATCGTAACACACTTCTTAGATAGATTATTCGTAATCTAGTGTTGAAGGTGTTACTGAACTTCATAAATGTTCTTGTCTTGGACTTGAACTAGTGTTGAAGTTTATGTTTCTTATATACAGATTCTTGTACCCAAATTCCAGACCCCAAAGTGTAGTTAGTGTGGTTTAATTTAGAGTTTCTTAAGGGATCTCTCAAACTTAAGATGATGGCTTAAAGCTAAGGGGGAGATGATAGAACAAGTGACCAAGGCAGGCTCTTAGATTTTAGTAGTAATGCGAGTATGATATAGAACATCAGAAGTGAGGGTGAGGCTCAACCTATTCTTAACTCAGTATTTTTTAGTTATCCTAATACATAACTCATGCCTTACGTTTCGTTCCATGATCGTAGTTCATGGTTCATGCATATGATAAAGAATCATGTACTCTTTCAGTTCCAAAATGAGGAGTTCCAGTTCATTTCAGTAGTTGGAATCACATTCCATAAGTTATGAACTCCAAGTTGAGGTTATGACTCATGTACTCACGCTTTATAGTGTGCTCAGTTTCAATAACTCATGCCGCACGCCAAACAATTAGCTAGATTCAGCTTATAGCCAGGTATGCCCTCAACTCAGATAACTTTAATGAATCCATGATGTTGATTCGCTATTCCTCAGGCTTCATTTAAGTGTCAAGTCTCATATAATATCCTTCCATGCTTCAAGGTCTTATGTTCTAACCTTTTAGTGACTTCTCCTTATGTGATGATAGAGGTAATGAGTAAATGTTCCTTGTTTATGGAAGACCATTGTATGCTTGTTTTAGATAAAGGCCATACGTGTGAAGTAAGATTTGGGGCCAAGTCTTTGATACATGTGATGGTTAGTTAAAAGTTGTGTGTGTGTGTTCTTTGGGTAGTGCGAGGGAGTTATATTGATAGTGGTTTAGATAATATGTGAAGTATGTCTTTATGGGTGTTTGTCTTGAAGTTCATATATGGTTATAAAGATGGACTTGGATGACATGTTGGTATTTAAGTGGAGAAATGCAATATGCACTAGTGACTCCATTATAGGAGTTCATAGTTGGTCATTGAAATGGTAAGGCACGTTATGCTTAGGGTGTGATCTCTAAAAAGATATGAAAGATTGAATCAAATAAGTATGGTATTTAAAGGGAATATTAGAGTTAAGGGAGTATTCGAGGAGTGTACTAAGCTTGAAAACAAGAAGTTGCTTTGCCTAAGGACTGGTAAGTCTATCCTAGTTTATGAGTTATATGTTCATATTCCATACTATGGAGTGGTATCATTGTTGTGATTCCCTAGATAAATGTCTTGTGTAACATATGCCCAAGATTCTTTGCTCCCTGGCATTACTAGAACTTATTTAGAAAGAGTGTTGAAGAGATACTCCAGTTAAGTATAAGTTTCCAGGGTAATTCAGTTTAACGGTCAGGCAGACAAGTTATGGTGGTTTTTCACCTTTTCACCCAGTCCTACTATCCGAAGTCTCAGGCGTATGACCATCCCAAGAGATAATCTATTCTATCTATGTAAGTTGCAAATTCAGTTAAGTCAAAGCATCATGTTTCAGATTCAACTATTTAGTCATGACTCAGTTCATAAGAGTTCAGCGCATAATCTCAAATTTTCCCAAGTATTTTAGCTCAGACAGTGTAATATCCTGATACATCTAAGTACAATAGTCTCATGATTCGTACTTCCATAAGTTATCACTTGTCAATTTAATATGTATGATTTGATTATGAATACTTCAAGGGAATCCTAAACTCTCAGCATGAATCAGCTCCTTAAAGAAAGTAAAGTCAAGTTAGCTCAGAATTTAGTTTCATGAAAGAAGTTTAAATGTTTTAGCTCGGCTATAACCTTTATTAGAAGACATATCATGTCCATATTATCCCATTCCTTACAGACTTCAATATTCCTACGCATCATTCAGGGATTAATGATCTCAAGGGGGAGATAATGTAACACCCCGTATTTTGGGCTAGAACGAAAACCGTTGTTTCTATGCGTAGATGATCCAAAAGCCATAAATCCTATGAAAATTTGGTATGTTAATCAATTATGTAGTGTGGGAACCTATTTGATCATGAATTGAGATCATAGAGGTCCCCAAACTCAAAGACGAGTTGAAAGCTTTCCTATCGTTCAAGTTTGAGTGAGCATCAAAACTTGGGTCAACATCAGTCGACCATAAATCTATGTATATACGAATTACAAGGCCTACTATATATCAAATTAAATATCTTTGAATTAGCTTTCTAACGATATCAATTTTCCCAAAATACGAAACCCGAGAGAAAAGTTATGGCCATTTTCGTGACTGAGACAATAACATCGCGTGATTAGCGCGCGACGCACGCTCTGTCACACGCACCCAATTTCCAGGTTCTGTTTTCGTGTTTTGAAGGGCCAAAGTAGTATTTCCACCTCCTATTCAGCCATAACACGAGATTAAATCCCCCAAACACCAAAATAAGGCTATTTTATCCCAAAATCACCAAGAACACTCCTTAGGGTTTCAACCCAAAGATCAATATATCTCAAGATTTAACCGTGGGATACCTTAATTCTTCAAGATTAGGAATCCCCATTGCGAGGGCTACAAGAAGCACCCATCAATCGTACGTATAGCATCCCAAAAGCTAGAGTTCATTCAAAAGCTTCTTATTTAAGGCACATAGGATTTATCCTAAAAACTACATGGGCTTGTAAACACTAGAACATGATTTAAAGATTATCAAGCATGAATTTAGAGAAGGGTTTTGGAATTCATGATTTTTAATTATGCATTATCAATGTTTTAATGATATTGTTGTTTTGGCCTTTAGGCCTTATCCCCTTAAATTGGTTTATATGTATATGTATGAAAAATTGTGATTGAAGATTGTTTGAGAGCACAAATTATGAAATTCCTCTCTTGTGATAAATTTAAGTTTATGAACTTATTGGGAATAATTTGAAATACATGTTTAATGATTTGAAAGTGGTCTTTTCAATATCATAGTATTTGACATAATTTGGAGTTGATAGGAGGGAGTTTCTTGTTATACTTATATGCTTGTCTTACATAGAAAGAATTGCATGTGATTGAGTAATTTGATATGACCACCACAAATTATTAAAATGTTGACAAAGAGAACGTTTTCTTGCATGTATTTACATGAATTTAAAGAAGGAGTTCTTGAACTGATTTATTGATATGGTGGTCTCGAACTTATATTTTGAAAATAGAGAATTTAATATGCTAATAATGGCTTAGAGATGTGACTTGCAAGTCAATGGTATGACGATACCATATAAATGTATGCCTTAACAGAGTTAGAGTTTTTAGAGTTTGATTTAAGAGAATTCATATTTTAAAGAGTTAAAAACTGGGTTAATGTGAGTTAGGTGGTTACCCGAAGGAAGCACGAGTCAAATGACTTTATGCTGGAAACCGTGATTTGTCGCCACGGGAACTTGGTACCCTGCTATGTGATCTTGTCTACCTAGTACTTTTTCATCCCAAATCGTTACTTATGGTTTGGAGGCCTGCTTTGTGATCTTGATCCCAACCACGACATAATGACTTGATTGGGGTTGTTGGACCCTACTGTGTGTTCTTGTGTGCTCTTTCCTCACTCATAATCCTATCTTAGCGGAAACTGATATAAGGTAGTCGGTGAAAGTTGTGAAATTATGGGTGTACCACCTAGCGCAGAAGTAAAACAAAGAGTGTCACAGAGTTCAGATGATTTTACAGAGTCTTTAAAAAATGCCCATGTGATTTCTTACAGTATGATATATTTATGAACTATTTTTAAATTGCTCTCATATATGTTGAATATAAATTATTATTTTGGATTTACTCTACGTACCAGTATAATTGTATTGACCCCCTACCCTCCCAGGTTCTGAGGCTCAATCTAGGGGTTCTGATAAGCAGTAGATTTCTTCTGGCAGAAGTGCAGAGTTCAGTTGCTGAACCTTTTATATTTCAGAAGGCCTAGTTGTTTTCAGTCATTTATCATTTATTATGGCTGTGGTCTACTTGGGGCCTTGTCCCAGTTTTCAGATAGCTTTGATTTCATCATATAGTAGAGATTTCGCAGACTGGTTCAGACATTGTCCAGTTGTTGTTGGGATTTACTTTCTATATTATAAATTGAATTCAGACTTATGACCATGATTCCATTTCATTATGTATTTTTCACATTTCCTATTTGTATATAAATGGTGTATATGATTACAAGTTAGAAGGGCTCTCGGGCCTTCATGGTTCGGGATGTCCTTCACGGTCAGGGCCCCGGTTCGGGTCGAGACAATTTGATGAATTATTAAAGTGTTGAGCAATAGTAGATAGAAATTTGTAGGGATGTTTTTTTATTAAATTAGAAAGGTATATGACACTATAAATTATTTTCCTCATAAATCTTCGGTATAGGATAATACTATTACGATGTAAATTTGCAAAACAAAAATAAACATTAATAGACATAAGTTTAATGTCTTTCCAAATTTTGTCCAATCATATTTTATTTTTTTCTCATCACTTTCCTACTACTACTACTGCTACTGCCACTGCCTGCTGCTTCTTCTATAATTTAATGTCATTTTAAATTGTGACCTGTCATATTTTAAATTTTTTTGTCACTGTCCTACTAGTGCTACTGCTACTTGATTTGATGTTTTCCATCCACAAGCAGGTTATTTAATGTGAACAAGTAATTTTATTTAATAGAATTTATAATAAACAATTATTAATAGGTTATGATAAATTAAATTAGACTAATGAGTAATTATATTTGGCATCTTGTACACAAGCAAGTTACTTAAAATATAATTGTGGGTATTTCTATTTAATTGTACTCTTTTACGCACTAAATGTTCTTTTACAATAATATAAAATATAGAAAAATGGTTGTATGTTTTTTGCATTTGTAATGATTGTGAGGAAATAATTAACAGCTAATGATTTTCGTAATTTTCTTTTGCATGTTTTTGGATGGGTTATACGGGTTCTCAAATCTCAGTTGAACAGAGTAGGTGCCTGTACAATTCAATTAACTGGGTCATGAGAGATTGATAAAGGATTTGTAGTCAATTCAATTATGGAGATCAATAAGGATTTGTGGTTATAATTCTTGCGGTTCATCGAAATGTGTTGAGTCAGGTGTTTCCAAAATCTAACAGTTTATTAGGACTTATGATATGACAATTAATCTTCGTATTCCCTTAAAAAGTTAGCAATTGATTTAGCTAAGCACTTTTCTCGTTAAAACTTAGCTAGGGATTTATTATAAGTAACATTCCTAGATAAACCATCATTCTTGAAGGAAATATTTAGCGCCAATTGGTTCTTCTCACAATCTTTAGAGTTTGTTGGTAAGCATAAGATGACTTTGAATAACAACTAATCTCTATGGGGAATGACCAAAATGTGGATACAGATATGGTGTCAATTCTAGTGCACTCGACCAACAACTTTGATATTGAGAATATCAATAATGGTGAAACGAGTGCGAAGAGTTAGGAAAACATGATGCATGAGGAGAAGGTTACATCCTCTTCAGGCATTATTAACCCCTAAATTTGTACCTAACCAGGCCTTGGTAGTCCCATCATTAGCTGCAGGATATGTTAACTTTGGTGGGTACTCCAAATAATAATATTGCGAACAATGATCATCTTAATGAACTTGTAACTAATAATGTTGGTAAGTTTGACTCTCTTACATATGTTAACACTAGTAAGAATTATAAGTTGTTGGAGGTAGTTATTTTTTTCAAGATATTCTACAAGATGCAGATTCATTTGAGGAAAGAAAGGAAGATAAATTCTTGGATAACTATTTTTGTAATGCTGCTAGGGACGTCGACAACTCCCCTAGACAACCAAAAAGTAGAAAAAGATAAATTAAAAGAAAAACTTTTGGTAGACATCCTAATTGGGATGATAAAGTGTATGAGGATTTTATCTCAAAACAACTACTAATGAGAGTATGCAAAGCAGAAGGTCACAAAGTTCAATAGAATTAAGGAGAACTAATGGATTTTCAAGACCTCTTGATTAAGTTGAAGAAAGGAGAAAATGAAAAGAAAGATCTACAAATTTATGGCAGGTCAAGAAGGTCATCACAAATATTAAGCAGTCTGTCAAGAGAATGGGTTGCCATCCGCGGACATATCCAAGCATGTTTTAGACTATAGGATGAAGGGGGTGGTCAAACATGTAGAGAAAGGAAACAAACAACATGTTAAGTTTGGGATGTTACTGAAGAAGATATTTCTAAGAATTATGGAAGGACTTGTGTAAAAATGTTATTATGAGTTTGGAGTTGTTATCACTCCTACCCTATTCTTGGGGCTGCCTAAAAAGCTAAGGCAAGTGCATGAAATCATCAATCCGATCCTCTCTTATTCTTTCTCAGGTTTAATAAAACAATAAATCCTTCCTCCGGAGTAGATTTCTTATTGATTGCATAATTCTAGAGCTCTAAGATGATGTATCTTCTACTTGGGTTTTAATCGTCAATCTTTAACAAAGATGCTGTGAGAGCCTTATAAACTTCCTCACCATAATTTTTTTTTCAAGACTTTCAAATTTTCATCTGCATCATCTATCACATTCTCAGGTTTCTTGTTAGCGATAACGACTTTATGGGATGCCAACCAAGGTTTCTAAGGAATTCCTCCCATAATGAGCATTAACTCCATTGGTTTTTCATCTACTTCTGACTCATCATAGTTCCTCTTCATTACTTTATGGAATGGTCTGTTGTCGAGCTCCCTCATCCCATTAACACCAATTTGACCAACTCTTGGTGGCTCCTTTAAGCTATTAACCAACTCTTTTTGAGTGTCTTGCAGCCCTTCTTTACTATTTCTTTCCTTCACTATCAGAGTATGTTTTAATGCTTCCAAATCATTGTATTCTTTTTCCTTCTCTCTTAAATTTTTAAGGGGTGTTTCCATATTTTTCGAAACTTCTTGATCACCTTCATCTTTAATATGTTTCATCACGTTCAAGGACTATGTACTTGTTTGTAAGGATTTGTTTACATATAGTCAATTGAATGCTCGTGATAAAATCCTCACAAATAAGGGCATAGTCTTTGAGCGTGATGAAAACTATAGAAGATGAAGGTGATCAAGAAGTTTTGAAAAAGGCGGATCCACTCCTTAAAAGTTTAAGAGAGAAGGAAGAAGAATACGATGGTTTGGAAACACTAAATCAAACTCTGATAGTGAAGGAAAGAAATAGTAATGATGAGCTGGATAATGCTCAAAAAGAGTTGATTAATTGATTAAAGGAGTTATCAAGAGTTGTTCCAATTGCTGTTAGGAGAATGGGGGAGCTCGACGACAAAGTATTCCATGAAGCAATGAAAACAAACTTTAATGAGGCAGATGAAAGAGCTATAGAGTTATGCTCATAGTGCAAGGAATACCTTAGAGACCATGGATAGCATCCCATCAAAGCCTTTATGGTTAATATGAAATCTTAGAACGTTATGTCTGATGAAGATGAAAAGATGAAAGACTTAAATAAAAATTATGGTGAGGAAGTTTACAAAGTTTTCACAACAACTTTTATAGAGTTTCTGTGTATCATCTCAGAGCTTTGAAATTATGAAGTTAACAAGAAAGATATTCTGGAGGAAGGAGTTACTGTGTTACTAAACATGTGGAAAAAGATGAAATTTTCCAACAATTTCCAAATGGTTTGCTCAAAATCTGTGACGATCTTCTTGATCTATCCTGGGTTTTGCAGATCTACTACGATAGGTGGGGAGTTGATGTCTTGATTTGTTTCACTTTTGATGGGATGAAATTATCCACGAAATTTCTTCTTTCAAATAAAAATAAAAATAGAAAAGTCTGTTTGATGATTCTTTATAGTGTTGAGTAAAAGTGGAAAGAAACTGATAGAAGTGTTTTGATATAAAATTTGGAAGGTATATGCCACTAAATTATTTTCCTAATAAAGCTTAAGTATAAGATTACATAATTAAGATGTAAATTTGCAAAATAATGTAACATTCTAGACTTTAGTTTAATTTCTTTCCAAATTGTGGTTAGTCATATTTTAAATTTTTCTCCTCAATTCCTACTACTACTACTATTATTCCTACTTGATTTTATGTATCCTGTCCACAAGCAGATTACTTAATCTAATTACATGCAATTTTTTAAATAGAATTGATAATAAGAAATAATTAATTAGCTATAACGAATTAAATTACCCTAATGATTAATTATGTTTGATGTATCTAATACACAAGCGGATTACTTAAAATATAATTGTGTGTAATTCATTCTATTTAATAGTGTTCTTTTACACTCTTGGTGTCTACTTACACTAATAGAAAAATAGGTGTATTTTTTTTTTCATTTGTAAGGATTATATTTTTATTGTTTCATCTAGACTATTGATTCATTTTGAGATATTAATTAGTGGCTAATGATTTTTGTAATTAACTTCCTCATGTTTTTGGTTGGGTAATGATTAGAGTTAGTGTTTGCACAATCCAATTAGTTGGGTCATGAGAGAGCAATAAAGTATTTGGAGCCAATTCAATTATGGAGATCTATCAAGATTTGTGGTTATAATTCTTGTGATCCATCAAAATTTGTGATTAGTCAAGTGTTTCCGAATTCTGACAATTTTTTAGGATTTAAGATTTGACAATTAATATTTGTATTGTTAGTTTCCTATATCAACGTAATATGTTTAATAATTATAAACTAATGATTGTTAACTTGCAGGATATACCACAAGGATAATTAAGGCAAGCAGGATCACCCTAGAAATATAAATTGGAAAAACATCTTGTGCAATCCCTAATTACATGGGAATCAAGGATAGATTTGGAACAATATCAAAAGAGGATCTCATAAGATCAAGTAAGATCCTAGGTTGCAAGGAAAATCAGCAAAATCGCAGAGCAACATAGAAGGAGATCATACTTCAATGGATGACACTACTCTCATTTGAAGAATAGCTTTAAATTTTTTTTCCAGTCTAATGACTTCCAAGCATGGGTTGTCATTTGGAAGGGTCCCAAACCTATTACAATACTCAAAGAAAAATAGAAGAACAAGGAATCATGTAGTGTTGACTTGGATGACTTTGAAAATTTTGAAGTCACCAAAGAACAACAAGAGGTAATTCAAACTAACGTAAGAGCTATAAGTCTAGTCTATTGTGTAGTTAGCAAAGCTGAATACAACTAGATATCAAGTTGAGAAATCACACAAGAGATGTGGCATAAATTAGAAGTAACATACGAAAGAACCACCAAAGACAAAAAGGCTAGAATCAGTGCGCTAGTCAATGAGTATGAGCTTTTCAAAATGGAAGAAAATGAAAGCGTGTAATTAATGTTTGCTCATTTAAGCAAAATTGTATGTGAACTTAAATCCTTAGGAATGATCTATCCAAATTATTTGCAAGTCTAAAAGCTTGTAAGAAGTCTCCCAAAAGCATGGGAAAATAAATTTTCCATTCTAGAAGATGGGGAGCTGAACAATATGACCTACGGTGAATCAAGAGGTAATGTCATTATCTATGAAAAAAATCATATTAATAGGTACAACAAGTAAGAAAGGAATAAACCAGTCACTTTCAACATCTTAACAACTTGATGAAGACTACGGTTAGGGAATGACTCTCATAAATCGCGAAGTAAGGCAGATCTTGAAATAAATGAACAAAGACCATAAGGATACAAAAACAATGAATTCACTTGGAATGATGAACACTGTAGCTATTGTGCCAAACTAGGGCATATTAATCAGAATTTTCCCAAATTGAGAAGAAGATCATCCAAGAAAAATTAAAACTTTTGGACCATAGAGCGATGAAGATGAAACTCAAGAAGAGATAGAAACGACCAACATCTGTTTCATGGCAAAAACGTGAACTAAGTGAGATAATACCCTTCAATCATCATAATTGCAACCTTCTTCAGATATTGTCATAATCTTAATATGATTACTGATGATCTTTAAAGTTATTGATGAATACAATAAACTTGCTCAAGAAAATAAAAGTTGGGAAGCTCAATAAAAATGAAAGCTTGCAAAGGAAAGAAAAAACTTGCAAATTGAAATTGAAGCATGTAAAATCAAAATTTACTTACTTTAAGAGGAACTTGATGATGTAAAAATATAGTTATACAACATTATAAAATCACCAAGTCAAAAGTTCTATAAGATCAAACTCATTTAAAACTAAAACAAGCTCCCAATCAAATTTGTTTGAGTCAACTAAAACCACTTTCTCCTTTCAAGGGCTAGTATGCTACACTTGTGGGAAAAAAAAGGCACAAATCACATCACTATAGAAAATAGTTTAAAGGTGTGTAGGTTTGGCAAACCAAAGGAAGCACTTCTAACCCTTAAGAACCCAAGACCACTTGGGTATCTAAACAAAATTAATCTTCTTATTTTGCAGGAATATATCCAAAAAATTTATAAGAAAGGAATATGGATCATCTACAGCAGATGTTCCAAACACTTGACCGCCAAAGACAAAATTTTTATTCTCTAAAGAAAATTGAAGGAGAATCAGTCAGATTTGGAGATAATGCTAAAGGTCACGTCACCGAAGTTTGCTTAGTGAAGCTCAACTCTTCCTATGAGCTCGTTGAAGTATACCTCATGGATGGTTTTAAACACAACTATTGAGTATAAATCAACTATATGACTAAGGATTCAGAGTATCCTTTAAAGCTGAGAGTTTCTTCATCAAATATGAAAAAAGAGATATTTCTATTATCGGTGAATGTGTTAACAATATTTATGTTCTTAGCAATCCTAGTTTTGCTACGCTAACTTATCTCACTGTTGAAAATAAATGATACATGGCTGTGGAACCAAAAACTTGGGCATGCCATAGAAAAACTCTCCAGACTTGGACAAGTGAAAGGTCTGCCAAAGTTAAGGTTTGATAAGGATAACATTTGTGATGCTTGTCAATTTGGTAAACAGACTTTGACATATTTTTAAGTCAAAGATATTGTCTCCGCCACAAAACCCCTCCAAAAAATCCACTTGGATTTGTTTGGTCCCACCAAGATCGCAAGTATTGGGAGAAAAAGATACGCATTTGTCATTGTTGATAATTATTCTTGTTTTACTTGGGTAATATTTCTTTCTCACGAGCATGAAATATTCACTAATTTTGAGATATTTTGTAGAAGAGAACAAAGAGAAGCAGGACATTTTATTACCTATGTTCATAGTGATCATCGTGGAGAATTCAAAAATGAGGCTTTTAGAGAGTACTGTGCTCAAAATGGCTACTCACAGAACTTTTCCTATCCTTGATATCCTCAATAGATAGGTGTGGTGGAACAAAAGACTAGATCTCTTCAAGGGACCGCAAAAACCATGATCTTGGAGCATAATCTACCAGATCATTTTTGGAAAGATACAGTAAGTACAACATATCACATTCTCAACAGATATCTCATCAAATCAATTCTGAAGAAAACTCCCTATGAGTTATGGAGAGGAAAAAAGCCTAATATCAGTTATTTTCATCTTTTTGGTTGCAAATGCCTATCTACAACAATGGTAAGGATAACTTAGGGAAGTATGAACCATGAAGTAACGGAGGTATTTTACTTGGGTAATTTCCCACTAGTCTCGCTTACATAACTTATAATAAACAGACTCAATGTGTTGAAGAATCTATGTATATTTTATTTGATGAAACTAATCACTTGAGTTTTGATGAAAAGAAGGTAAATGATCCACAATCAGGAGACAAAGCAGACATAACTCCTGAAACATCAATCATTAAGTTGACTACCACCTATCTATAGTCAGTTCCCGTTGATGAGACAACAAAAATGAATGTCCCAAGAGAATAGAGACATAATGCAATCTTTCAAAATGACTTTATCATCGGAAACCCGGATGATAAGATGCAGATGAGATCTTTATTAAGAAAACAAGTGTTTGTTGCTCTTGTATCTCAAATCGAGCGTAAAAAGAATGATGTCGATCAAATACAAGTCTTGGGTTGAGTCCTTGTGGGAAGAACTAGAACAATTGGAATGAAACTAACTGTGGAGTTTAATTGAAAGACCCAAGAATTATTTAATTATTGAAACAAGATGGGTCTATAAAAATAAGCTGAGAGAGGAAGGTAAGGTTATTCGAGATAAGGCCAGAATTGTAGCTCAAAGGTACTCCTAATAGGAAGTTATTAACTACAATGAAACCTTTTCTCCCAAAGCAAGGTTAGAATTGATTCAAATTCTACTGGCATTTTCTGCTTTCAAACTCTCTAAACTATATCAAATGGATGTAAAAAGTGCTTTCCTAAATGGTTACATTCATAAAGAGGTCTATGTTAAAAAATCTCCTATTTTGAAAATCCATCTTATCCAAACCATGCTTTCAAACTTTTAAAAGCACCCTACGGTCTCAAATAAACTCCAAAAGCATGGTATGAGGGGTTAAGTACTTTTCTGCTCAATAATAATTTTCAAAGAGGAAAAACTGGTACTACTCTCTTCACTCAAAAGCTACACTCTCATTTACTTATTGTGCAAATCTATGTTGATGATATTATTTTTGGGAGATATGACATTTATTTGTGCGAGGACCTTGCAAATCTAATGAAGGGAGAATTTAAAATGATCCTTATGGGAGAACTCACATTCTTCTAGAGGTTATAGATCAAGTAAATCTCTATGGGTTCTTTTATCAGCTAAGATAAGTACACCAGAGAGCTTATAAAAAAATATAGAATGAAAAAAGGAAAGGCATTCAGAACTCCAATGAGCCCTTCAGCAAACCTAGATTCTGATACATCCAAAAATAATGTTGATAAAAAGACGTACAGAGGAACTATTAGGTCTTTACTCTACTTAACTGAAAGTCAACTAGAAATTATGTTCATCATGTGCAAATGCCCAAGGTTTCAGTCGACTCCCAAAGAGTCCCACTTGACTATCATCAAGAATTATTTGCTATCTCATCTGAATATAAAATATCGAACTTTGGTAGCCTTACTCCTCAAACTTTGACTTAGTTGGCTACTTAGATGCTAATTTTACAGGAGACAAAAGTGATAGAAAGAGCACTAGTAGAACATGTTGGATTCTTGGTTATGCCCTAATTTCATTTCATAGAAAGAAACAAAATTCAGTTGCTCTATCAACTACCAAAGCTGAATACATAGCCATTGGTAATTGTGGTACTCAAATTTTATGGATTATGCATCAATTACTTGATTTTGAGTTATCATTAGAATCAGTGCCGATTATGTTTGACAATACTAGTGCAATTGGTTTGTCAAAATACACGGTACATCATTCTAGGGCCAAGCACATAAATATTAAGCATCATTTCATTCGTGATCATGTAGAAAGTGGAGATTTTTCCTTACAATTTGTTAATTCTAAAAGTCATCTTTCTGACATTTTTAAATAACCCTTACTAGAAGAAATATTTTAATTTTTAAGGAAAAAACTCGGTATATCATGCATTAATGGCATTTAATTGCATAAACCCTTTTACTTTGGTAAAAAATCTTTTTTACAAAATTCTATCCATAATATCACCCTCTGACTCCTTATCTTTTCCTTTCTTATACACACTTTTTATGCCTCATTTTCTCTTCCCAATTAATTACTGTCCTTTACCCTTTCACTTCCCAATACTTCTTCATCCCTTTATCTTAAAAGTTACCTCATTCACTTCATCTCTTTCAACTCCCACCACTTCATCTTCTTCTTTCTCTTTTTATGCCCCTCTCTCTCTATATTTCTTCTCTTAATGACCAAAACTCGATCAACTAAGAACCTCTCTAAATCCCCTATATACTGCCTAGCCAATAACCATAACCCAGTTCTCATATCTGGGTTCTTTGAAGAAGAGTCCTTTTATTCCCACAATCAACTCTCAATAAAAAATGATCTGCTCCTAATCCTAACTGCTCGGTTAATAAAAGGCGCCCTTCTCCTCTGGATTCTCTTCCACCAGAGGACATGTATGAATTCTAAACTTTCTTGCAATGAGAGAAGTGTTTTACTTTCACAATTCGCTCTATTGTGCCTGGGAGAATCATAAATCTCTCTCAGTTAAAAGAATATCACTACAATGTAAATTCCTTATTTAAAGCTCAATATCCACCCATGGTTTTTTGTATCTATGGTATGGAAGTGTATAAGGATCCAATATGTATGTTTATGCCAATCTCTACCTATCTCAAGATTGTGGCGAGTTGGAAACTTTGGTGCTTGGAACAAGAATCATTCTAAATGATTTCTTGCTTGAAAAGGTTTTTGATGCCAAGTTTTTTGGGGTCATTCCCTACATGAATGGCTCTTGGCCTAATAATTTTAAGGTTAGGTTCGAGGAAGATAAAAGGCTATTCCTAACCTTGAAATTGAGTTATCCAACTTTCATCTTCTGTCTCTCTATTTTATGTTCATGATTTTGTCTCACATTATCACCACTACATTAATCCCTTGAAAAGGTTATCTCAGCAACGTGACTTGTCAGGATGTGTTTCGGTTGTATTGCTTGGTTAAGATGTATAAAATTAATTGGGCTGCCTGGTTTCATGAATACATGTTGGAAAGTGTTACACACGTTCATTCCTTCGCTAGCTTACCCTATGGTCTCTTTTAATTACCAAAATCCTCCTCTACTATTCCATCGATATCTCTGAGTACCCCGTGGTACAAATTTTAGCCACTTATAACTCTAAGACCTTTGCTAGCATGGGATATGTCCTGGTTGAGAATGAATGTTGCAAGAAGGACACTACAAAAGCTCGTTCTGATGTTCCTAAGGTAAGAGAATCTATATTTAACCCTGTGCTCTCTGTGGTGAAGGAGATTGAGGAACTTAAGGATCGACTAAAAGCAATTGAAGAAGGGTTGTTGGTTCTTTAGGAGTCGACTACCTGGTTGCTACAGTTGAGTAAGGAAATAGGTACTGATATGGGCAAGGTGCGATTATCTCTTGATGGTCTCAAACAGGAAGGTGTAAAGTTGTATACCAGGATGTTTGCAAGAGTGGACACCATTAAATCTAAGACTCACTCCTCCAATAACAAACTTGCCATCTTTGTCCAGAATTCCTACTCAAGCTTTTCAAAAAATGTTGAAAAATCCTATCAATAATTCTGTCAAAATATACACAACATGCTCACCTATATTTTGAAAATACAATGAACTACCGAATCACCATTCAAAAGAGGTCTCTCCTTTTTTATATTTTGGGTCTATAAAAAGATATTTTCTGACTTATCCTGCCATAATTTTTTTTGTTTTGAATCAACTCGCATGATTATCGGTTATAAATTTTGCCCTTTTTTGCTCTGTTTATATGCTTTGCTCTTTTTGATCATGTCATAAAGGGGAGAAGAATTAGTTATCAGATAAGTAAGGAGCCAGTTCACTTCAATGAAGGCACATAGTTAGCAAGATAGGGGGAGCCAATTGACTGCAAGGGAGGCAGAGAGTTAGCAAGATAGGGGGAGCCAACCGACTACTATGATAGGGAAGTCAACTAATGTTTAATGTTTAATGTTTATCATTATCAAAAATGGGGAGATTTTTAGCTTCCCATATCAACATAATATGTTTTAATAATGACAAACTAATGATTGATAACTTGCAAGATATACTAGAATGATAATTAAGGCAAAAAAGATCACCCTTGAGATCTAAATTGGGAATGCATCTCGTGCAATCCTAGATTACAAGGGAATCAAGTATAGACTAGGATTGGAATCAAAAGAGGATCTCATAATATCACGTAAGATCACAGATTGCAAGCAAGATCAACAAAATTACAGTGCAACATGGATGAAGATCACACCCTTTTTATGGACACATATGATATGGATGTGAATGTTTGTGAAGGAAGGAAAGTACGCCTTACATATATGGACATATCTAATATGGACGTATTAACCTACGTCAAGGAATCGAATTATGTCATGACCCAAGTTGGGGCTTTGGCCTCGAAGGGTATCCCAAACCACGATGGCCCAAGAGACCCTTACTATCATAAAAATAATCCATAGATAAATCAAAGTGAGGAAGATATAATGAAATTCAAGTTGATCCTATGATCAACATATGTCAATAAGGTTATGACAATATAATACTTAAATTCCATCTACAAAGCCTCTACTGAATGCTAACTATCTAGGCCGAGACAAGGCTGCATGTTGGATCATAAACTGAAAGACACAACATATGATTAAACACCTTTCAAAAGATTGATGGCTCACCAATTCTATCATATCCTAAATGTTTTAATGATGTGATGGACCATAGGGCTGTGCCTTAAAACCTATCTATAGGGGGTTAGTACTTAGAGAGTATTGGTATGTAGAATAATCCAAAAATAACATATATTCCATGTAAAATAAGTGAGAGCATTGTGAAAAACAAGTTATCATAATATATATAAAAACACATAGGCATAATAGAAAAAGCTTCAATTCAATCTTTTAAAACATTGACTCAACTCTTTTCTTTAGTTCTGATTTAGTGTACATCGTACAAGTCAAAAATCCCACGGTCTATATGGAATCCTACCTTGACAAGGTCGACAAGCTCTCTATCTGAGTTTTTTTGAAAGAATTGGGTTATGGAATAAACACAAAGTATGCCTCCTTGCTGACATATTGTGTAATGAAAAAGGATATGCCTCCTTGTTGATATACCTTTTCACAATAAACCCGCATTGACAAAATATGATTTTGGGATATAAGTTATCTAAACTTGAGCCTTCTTCGGGTAACCATCTAACTCGCTTAGAGCCTATTTTTTTCCTTTTAAAACATGCATCTTACTGAAATCACGATCTGAAATTCGAATAGTCTGTAGTATGTTCTATTCTGAGTCTGTCATGTCATTTATCTGATTTGGTATCATAATACCAAGACATGCAAGTCGTATAAGCCATATAATATCATGTCATAATATTCTATAGTCTTTTCATTTAAAAAGATGTGAATGACCACCCAAAAGATTTACAACATATGAGAGTTCTCATTTCAAAAGCATATGAAAACTTATGCAAAACACTCTCTTTTCAAGTATTTAAGACTTGGTGGACAACAATTTCATAGATCACATGAAATTTTTTCATTTAACATGAAGAGCACATATATAACAAGAAAACACCCTCTCATATCATAACCAACAACCAGTTCATAAATGATAGTAAAATATTTGACTCATACTTTAGGATATGAAATTGAACAACCCATAATATGTTAGAGGTTGAGAGAGGAATTTCATGAATATTGCTCTTATATTAATTCTCAAGAACATATAACATATAAATACATGAATATAATTCAAATCTATGGAAAACTTCATGATAATATCATCAAAATGGGTTCATGATGTATGTTCTACAAATGGTTTTCAAAACCCTTCTTATATACATAATTTTAATGCCTTTAAAACTTGTTAAAAACTATAAACTATGTACATGAGGTTTAGGATAGTCCCACATACCTTTTAATGGAGAAAAATCAAAGGGAACGCAGAGAGATTTGCCTTTGGAGATCAAAGTCCTCAAACCCTATGTAGTTTCTTCTCTATTTCTTTGGGAGAGATGATTTGGGGATTTGAGAAGTGATATAACATATTTTAAGACCCTAATTTCGTCCATATATGATTATAAATTGTTATAGGATGGTAAAAGACCTTAATGCCCTTGAAATAACTCAAAATGGAACACTTTTTTCACGCTTGGATTTTGCTTGGCGGCGCACAGCCAAAGCCAACCTCAGGGTTGGCGGCGCAGAACCAAAGACAACCCATTACAATGGAATTTGGTGATCTCTTTGGGGTGCGTAGACTTTGCGGAAGGTCCCTTTTACGACGTCCACCCCTTTTCAACACTCAAAAGTACCCCCAACGCAACCAACAACTACTAGACTTGGTTTACCATTGATATAGGGGTCCTAAGGCTCATGTTAAATTCATTACTTGAGTGTTAAAACATATGGTATTACCAGAAACCATTGGATTCAGGTCTATATTTGTAGGAAAGGCGGTTCAAAATATATCCGAAAAAATAGGGTGTTAAAAATCAAATCCTTGATTGAGAAGAAACCCCTTGGATTTCCTTTTGGAGCAAAACAATAGGATTAACTGAAGAATATAAAAGGAGAAGATGGAGGAATTGAGACTCTACATAACTTCACAGGAAATTCTTAGTGTGTCACAATCTTAGTCTTAATAAAGCTTTGTACTTCTTTGTTTATAATAGTTACAAAAAGAAAAATTGGGTCAACTTAGTCATACTAGTTGAGGTTGTGTCACAAGATCCGAATATTAGTTGTGTCATAAGATCTGAATATTAGACTGAGCTTCAAAACTTGTCTACTACATCTCTACTCCAACTCTACTTTGAAAGCTCTAAGGAAACTCTTGAAACCTAAGGAGACTGGAAGTAGGCACCACATTGGTGGTCCGGACCAGGATACATCTTTATGTTATTATTTTATTTACTTAGGTATTTAACTTTAAATTTGTCCTATTGAACATGTTTGCAGGTGAGTTGATTGTCAAGCTTGACCAGTCGACACAGAAAAGGTTTCAATTCATCCCCCTCTCCCTATAATTTCACGTATTCCCTCAAAAAGTTATCTATTGATTTAGCTAGGCACTTCTCTCGTTAAAACTTAGCTAGGGATTAGATATAAGCAACAATCCTAGATAAATCATAATCCTTGGAAGAAAACTTTGGTGCCAATATTGGTTCCTGTAAAAAAAGAATTAGCCTGAATTTTCTCTAGAAAAAATCCCTATATTTGATAAAATTCAGAGATGAAATATGTTTTTTGGGAACAGGAAACTTTTAGTAAATTTATCGCTGGCGATGTATATTAGAGAAACCTAAGTTTTTTAGCTAAAATTTATAGCATGTTCAGTATTAATGTTTGAGATCATGACAATTCATCTAGATTTTGCTAATATATTCTATCAACTTTTTTTTTATCAGAATCAAAATATGAATGACGAGTGTCGTTTGCACAAATTGAATGATCATTATCATCATTCATACTTTGATTTTGATATATAAAGTTTCAAGAATATATTATCCTAGACGAATTGTCATGATATTAAACACTACAGGAGAATATGATATGAATTTGAACTAGAGAACTCAAATATCTCTAGTACACATTTTTATTGACAACTTATGCTAGAAGTGTCCTATTTTTCTTCTCTTAATTTAATTAAATAAAGGGATTTTTCTAGAGAAATTTTAGGGTAATTTTTTTGTGAGAAGAACCAATAGTGGTGCTAAATTTTTACTCCAAGTATTATGGTTCAACTGGGAATGTAACTTATTGCTAATCCCTAGCTTTGTTTTAATAAGAGAAATGCCTAGTAAAATCAATATCTAATTTTTTAAGGGAAGACAACTATTTATCATCTAATTTAAGTCCTAGCAAATCATTAGATTTTGGAAATACGACTCGTGAAAAATTTCAATGAACCACTAGAATTATAACCACAAGTCTTGACATATCTCCAAAATTGAATTGGCAACAAATTTTTTATAGACCACTACAACTTGTTGTATAAGAATTTTATCAACATTTTTTTATTTAAATTTTCTCCAAATCAACTCCAAAAAGTATGCTTTATAATATTTTAATACCAATAAAAATAATTTACAATTGTTACATCTAGCCTTAACCTTCAATAATCAGTAAGTATATTTTTTATTCTTCAAATATATTTTAGGTCCACCTAAATTGCCAGTGGCATTCTTTTATGAGTTAGAAACAAATGAATGAGCTATAGACTTATGCTCATTGTGGGAGGAATACCTTTCAGTTCCACCTAAATTGCCAGTGGCATTCTTTTATGAGTTAGAAACAAATGAATGAGCTATAGACTTATGCTCATTGTGGGAGGAATACCTTAATGACCCTAGATGGCATCCCATTAAAGTCATTATGGTTAATGGAAACCTAATTGAATGTGACTGATGATCAAGATTAAGAGCTGAAAGACTTGGAGAAAAATTAAGGCGAGGAAGTTTACAAAGCCGTCACAACAACATAACAGCATTGACAGAGATTAATGATTACAACCCGAGTGAAAGAAAAAGTAATAATGAGCTGAATAACACTCAAAAAGAGTTGGTTAAAGGCTTAAAGGAGATATCAAGAGTTGTTTCAATTGTTGTTAAAAGAGTGGGGGATCTCGATAACAAACTATTTCATGATGCAACAAAGAGAAACTATAATAAGATATAAGGAGATGAAAGGGCTACGGAGTTCTTCTCATAGTAGGAGGAATACCTTAGAGACCTTGGATGACATCCCATCAAAGTCATTATCGCTAATAAGAAATCATAGAATGTGATGGATGATGAAGATGAAAAGATGAAAGACTTGAAGAAAAATTATGGTGAGGAAGTTTACAAAGTTGCCACAATGACTTTTACAGAGTTACTGTGTATTATCTCAGAGCTTTGGAATTATGCAGTAAACCAGGAAGATATTCTGGAGGAAGAAGTTATTGTGTTACTAAACCTGTGGAAAAAGATGAAACTGCTCAACAACTTCTAAAGGGACGTCTCAAAATCCATGACGACCTTCTTGGTCTATCATTGGCTTGGCAGATCTATGACAGGTGGGGAGTTGATGTCCCGATTTCTGTCACTTTTGATGGGATGGAATTATCCATGAAATTTCATATTTCAAATAAAACAAAAAATAGAAAAATCTGTTTGATGAATTTTTATAGTGTTGAGTACAAGTGGATATAAACTGATAGGAGTGTTTTGATATTAAATTTGGAAGGTAAATGACACTGAATTATTTTCCTAATAAAGCTTCAATATAAGATTACATAATTGAAATGTAAATTTGCAAAATAATTTAAACATTTTAGATATTAGTTAAATTTCTTTCCAAATTTTGATTAGTCATATTTTAGATTTTTTCTCATCAATTCCTACTATTACTACTACTACTACTTGATTTTATGTATCCTGTCCACAAGCAGATTACGTAATCTAATTACATGTACTTTTATTTAGTAGAATAGAAAATAAGAAATAATTAATCAGCTATAATAAATTAAACTACACTAATGATTAATTATATTTGATGTATCTCATACACAAGTGGATTACTTAATATATAATTATGGGTATTAAGTTCTTAGTTTTGATGATTTACAAATTCATAGTTTGGGACATGTTCCTTGGACACCTTGTTGTGATGACAAAGGACTCTATGCATTAGGGAATAGGTTGGGCTCATAGGTCGCTGTCACAGTCCACCAGACATATAGTATAAAAGTTCATGAAAAGTTGCTGCCACCTTTTGCCTCAACCAATGAGATTGTTTCTGGTTTTCTTATGTGATAATATATAATGCTCATCTTCCTCAACAAGAAGATTAACACTTCTATATACTTATAATTAAAGATCTTTACCAAGTTGAGCAACACTGCAATCAAAGGCTAGAACTGTAATAGGGAACCTGTTGTTCATTGAGTTTATTATTATTTACTTGTTATATTTGAGTCTTTGTAATCTGTACTCAAATGCTTGTCTATGTTTGCTTATGATTGTAGCAGGAGTTGTGGTGTAATTAACTTTTTCCTAAAAATATCTCATAACCTTTTGTCCATAAGTATGGCGCACTTCACACTCATGCACAAAACTCTACTCAACACGACTTTCAGACACCTTAGGACACTTTAAAACCTCAGCCTCTGCTACAAAATTTTGTCACGACCCGAGGCTACCCCCTGGCCGCAACAATGGTTATTAAGGCCACAAGTGACCTCAAGCTAACCCATGGTCTTGTACCTGCTATAAGCACTGAATGAAATAAAAATAAAATAACATGTGCAGAAGATAAACAAATGATGTACTGTCAATCTGAGTACTGAAATATATAAAACAACATGTCTGAAATATTTGATAAACACTGAAACTATGACTGTCTGTCAGAAATAACAGATGAAAACTGAAAACTGAATAACTGTCTAACTGTCTGAAAGCCTTTAAGAATCATAGGGAGTTAATGGGACAAACCCCTAATTAACTCCGACTGACTGAACATAAATAGATGCTAAAATAATGGTAAAGCATGTCATGTCCTCGATTGAAAAGGATTCACCACTTTTGCTGCAAGGTGTTGCTGGACTAGTAATGCTCGGGAAACTGAGCGTCCGAACCTATGTTATAAGACAACATAGCACAAGAGAAAAGTGTGCAATCAGTACTTTAAATGTACTGGCAGGTAAGGTAAGAACTAGCTGAAATACATATGGCAACTGAACACAGATGCATGGATATGTATAACTAAGAATGCAAGACCAAGTAAAGCGTGTACTGAAAAGATCTGAATAACATGAATAATCTGTAAAACTAACTGAAATCTAATTACTTAGTCAAGTAAACCTAGACTGAGATAAACTGAATACTGACTGAAACTATGGGAGCTATCATATAACCGACATGCCCCAATCTGAGAAAATCAGGGTCCAACTTGTAACCCCAGTTACAATGGTGTTAGTACCTTGCCATGGGTACTGATACATGGTTATGTGGATCCACTAAACTTGTTTTCTAAAGGACTAAGGAGTCACCCTCTACTATTAGGTGCTCTATGAGATATTTGTCAACACTCAACTAGTAGGATGGCATCTAAAACCTATGCTGGCTATGTAGTTTCGAATCTCGAGGATTGCTACTAAGGGCCATGCTCTCGACTGACTGGTGAGCCCCTATTCCTGGGTTCACTCAATGCTAAATCTTACTCCCAAATGAACTGATATTGGTATTAACTTAAGTTCAACTGAATATAACAACTGATAGTGCTCAACATGATCATAACAACTAAGTACATGATAAGATTCATGGTTTAACTAACTTATTACTAGAAAAGTCTAAAATGTAAGTAAACACATAGGTATCGGGTGTCCATAACCCACCAGCATTAAATGATTACAAACGTTGATAACAATGATAAGATAGTGATATAGAATCATAGTTCAACAACAAGAACAACATACCCAGTGTATTCCCACATAGTTGGGTCTGGGGAGGGTAGAGTGTACGCAGACCATACCACTACCTCAGGTGGAGTAGAGTTTCCGATAGACCCCCCACTTTGAACTGATAACAGTATAACAAATACAAAAGATAAGTGCAAAATAAACTAACACCGCTAGCAACAAGATAATACTACCACCACAAGAAAAAAAATAAGAACTCCAGACATTAAAGAATGCTCCTTTATTGTTATCGATGGACTCCCACCCTTAACCCTCTGCCCTAAGCTGCATCCTCCACACCTTTCTATCAAGGGTCATCTCTTCCTTAAGTTGTAACTGCTCCATATCATTCCTAATCACCTCCCTCTAATATTTCTTTGGTCTACTTATACCCCATCTAAAATCATCCATAGCTAGTGTCTCACACCTCCGCATTGGAGCATTCGAGTCCCTCTTCATCACGTGCTCGAACCAACGTAACCTCACTTCTCACATCTTATCCTCCACTGATGTAACTCCCACCTTCTTCCAAATAATCTCATTCCTCATCTTATCTTTCCTTGTATGTCTACACATCCATCGCAATATTCGCATTTCTACCACTTTCAACTTTTGGATGTGGGAGTTCTTAACTGGCCAACATTCCACTCCATACAATATAGCCTGCCGGACTGCTTCGGGTGTACTTTCTTATAACATAAGACTCCCAAAACAACCCTCCATTTCAACCACCCTGCCCCAATACGATGCGTGATATCCTCATCAATCTCGACATTGCCCTGAATTATAGACGAGGATACTTGAAACTTTCCCTCTTTGGAATGACTTATGAGTCCATCTTTACCACTACTCTATCCTCCTGTGATACCTCACTAAACATACACTCCAGGTACTTCATCTTAGTTTTGATCATCCAAAATCCTTTAGACTCAAACGTTTGTGTCCAAATCTCCAGCTTATCATTAACTTCTCCCCGAATCTTGTAAATCAGTACCACATCATCCGCAAATAACATACACCAAGGCATCTATTATTGAATATGTTGCCTCAAAATATCTATCACCTAGGAAAATAAAAATAGGCTAAGAGTTGATCCCTGGTTCAACCCCATCAGAACTGGGAAGTGCTCCAAATCCCCACCTACCATTCTCACACGATTCTTCACCCAGTCATACATGCCCTGGATTGACCTAGTGTACGCCACGAGGACCCTTCTAGCCTCCAAGAACCTCTATAGAATCTCCCTCGGAACTCTATCAAATGCTTTCTCTAGATTAATAAACACCATATCCAAGTATTTCTTCCTCTCCTAAAACTGCTCCACTAATCTTCTCACAAGGTGAATGGTATCAGTGTTCGAGCGACCTGGCATAAAACCAAACTGATTCTTAAAGATACTCACGATCCTTCTAAGACTCAACTCTACCACCCTTAATCTTTCCTAAATCTTTATAATAACTCAATAACTTAATGTCTCTATAGTTGTTGCAACTCTGAATGTCTCCCTTGTTCTTATATAAAGAAACCATCATATTCCACCTCCACGCTTCAAGCATTTTTTCAATCCTAAAATGATGTTAACAATCTTGTTAACCACTCTAAACCTGACCCACTAGTGCCCTTCTAAAACTCTACTGGAATCTCGTCTGGCCCTATTGCCCTACCCCGCTACATCATGTGAAAAACCCCCTTGACTTCCTCAACCTCGATAGATCTACAATAACTATAATCTCGACACTCCTCATATTTCTCCAAGTCTACCAACATAAAACCTTTGCCCCACTCATCGTTCAAAAGTTTATGAAAGTAGGACTGCCATCTCTCCGTATTAAGAACATCCTTAACCAACACTATACCATCCTCTCCCTTTATGCACTTCACTTGGTCAAGGTCACGAGCCCTCTGCTCCCTGGCCTTGGGAAGCCTATACAACTTCTTATCGCCTACTTTTTCCTCTAACACCACATACAAGTTCTCAAAAGTTGTTGTCTTAGCCATCGTAACTGCTACTTTTGCCTCTCTTCCAGAAACATTATACTCCTTCTTATTCGTCTGTCTTTCCTCATCATTCTTGATCTCCACCAACTTAGCATAAACCAACTTGTTAGACTCCACCTTCCTCTTAACCTCTTTGTTCCACCACCAGTCTCCTTGATGCCAGATCGACCTATCGAGACACCCAACACCTCTTTTGTAGTCTCTCTAATGTAACTGGCAGTCGTCTCCCATATACTATCCACATCCTCTTTACTTTCCTAAGTACCCCTACTCTTCAACTTCTCCCCTATTTCCAAAGCACTAGCCAAAGTCAAGATACCTTACTTAATCCTAGGCTGAGCCTCTACACTCCTCTTTTCTTTCCTTTATTGATAACCAAGTCCATCACCAATAACTTGTGCTGAGCCAAAATATTTTCATCATGTATTAGTTTACAGTCTTTACATAGCACTCTAAAACCCTTTGTAAGGAGGAAAAAGTATATTTGAGTCTTGGCCATTGAACTACAAAATGTGATAAGGTGATCCTCCTTCTTCAGAAATCTCAAATTCACTATCCACAACCCAAAAGCCCTAGAAAAATCCAAAAGAGAATTTCCTCTTTCATTCCGCTCCCTAAAACCAAAACCTCCATGCACATCATCATAATCTCTTAAAAAAGTCCCTAGATGCCCATTGAAATCCCCTCCCACGATAAGCCTCTCAGTGCTCAAGATGCTACTCACCACCTCCTCTAAAACCTCCCAAAAGTCCTTTTTCTCCTCCCTGTCCAAACCTATTTGTAGGGCGTAGGAACTAATAATGTTCACCATAGACCCTCCAATGACCAACTTAATAGACATCAATCTATCACTAACTCTCTTAACCTCTACCACCTACCCCATTTCTATGTCACACGCTCTCCGAATACCACAACTTATATCCATCCACCTCTCACGCCTTAGTGCCTACCCACTTAGTTTCCTGGACACACGCTATACTAACCCTTCCCTTTCTAAGAATCATCATCAGCTCTATAGACTTACCCTAAAAAGTTCCTATGTTACAAGACCCAACTCACAACATAGAAGCTCCCTTATCCCACTTAGCCTTAATACCTTTTTCCCCTAACCCCACACTCACTCCTAGCCCCAACCTAGACCCAACACCACCTAACCCCAACCCCGACTTATGACATGACCAGTCTCCCATTGCTAATCATAGACACTACACAAAAAAAGGAAGAAAAATGAAAAGAAAAATAAAAAGAGATAAGAAATGGGATAAAGGAAACCAATAATATATGGAAAGCAACAAAACAATAATGCAACACAAGTTTTGATAACTAACAATCAATAACGGGAACGATACTACCATAATAAGTAGATATGCTAGTAAACCAGGTAACAGTAATCAAGCAAGTAGAATAAATAAGTAACACTGTTATGAAATACCAAGAATCAAATAAATAGCCACCCACAATCAAGATAATCATCCAACAACAACACAACCAGTCACAATCAAATCACAAGAAACAAAAAAATATGATGAAGCTAGACTGAAAAAGGAACTAAATATCAAAGTTGGGTTCCGGCAATTTAGTGTTGAAATTGGTCACCAGAATAATGCCGCCAGTGCATCGCCTGAATATTTCTACGACGTCTCTTGTGTATTATGACAATCTGGGCACACTGATGCTATTGCTGGAGTTGAGCCGGCAGAAACCCTAATCCCACTGGCGATTACAGTGATGAGATATATATGATAACGGTTGGGTTCTTCGACGTCAGCTGTTGCTGCTGCGATACGAAATGCATCGACGTTGAAACTTTTAATTTCTCGAAAGGGCCACTAGTCTTTGTAAAAGATTAGGGTCGCTTGGCTTCATCAAATGAGAGAGGAAGTATGTAACGAAGTAAATCACCGACATTGCAGAATTTGCTGGAATAAGTTGGTCGGAGCAAACAAAGAGTGGTGGACGACGACCCTTTTTTTAAAGTTAAAAATAATCTATCTCTATAATTTAAACTTGAAGCTCATAATTTCCCAAGCTTTCTTGATCTTCTTGAATCTTCCTTGCACTACTCAGTGTATTCAAGATTCCACATATCAGGAAAAAAAATAAAATGGAAGTACCTGAATCAACAACAATTTTAGTTGAAATTGAAAAATAATATATAGTATATTATAGGGAAAATGACTCAAAACACACCTAAACTACGATCGAAGTTGCTGTAACACATTTTAATTTTATGAGACATTTATTAAATTGATGAGCTTTATGAGTTGGAACATGGGAATGAGTTAACCATGGCAAGGTAATATACACACTTGGATTAATGCATAAATTTGATAAGTTAACATGAAATCAATTTAAATATACATAGTAACTTGAAATTTGAAGCATTATATAACCTAGTTTACATGGGATCATATGAGGACATGAATTGAATTCAATTACTAAGGAAAAACATGGATTAAACTCTTCTTGAACATGTAAGATTTCATAATGAAGGAAGAGTTCATACTTTAAATCAAAGAGAGGTTTTTGGGGCTCAATGGGGGAAAGGAAACCGTTGATGAATACCCCGCATACCTTAAAGTTCTTGGCTTAGTGAAGTAAACTTGACCTTTGAGACTTGGGAGATGATCTTGAAAAGAAACCCCAATCTTGTTCTTGAGAATGGAAGTAGGGATTTTGTGTTGTTTAATTGATGGAAAATAGAGGAAAAGTAGTTCTCCTTGGGGTTAAATATCATGGGTTGGGAGTTATAAGGGGAGAAAAGACCAAAAAAACTCCTTAGAAATCTTCTGGAAATCGTTTGGAAGCCGTTCCAACATGTTTGGGTACGAATCCTACATTCTGGTATGGGTCATACCTTGATTTATCACCAGGAACCCAATTTTTGACCGCTACTATTGTGGGTATGACTCCTCCCGATGACTCGTATAGTCTGGGTACAGGTAGTCATCAGGAGTCGTACCCTACTTCCAGCTTCGACAGTGCTTCAATAATTTGACCATAACTTTTCACCCCAATATCTGATCAAGGAAAAAATTATATCATTGGAAAGATAATTTAATTATCTATCTATTTGTTGATATTTAGCTCATAAATTCTTCTTATTACAAATTTATCCTTGTTTGGAGATGACTATAGTTCTATACATCCCAAGAATTTAATCGCTATGGGATGTTTCAACTTGTCCATAAGTTAGGAGATATTTGAGGACTTAATGTATGTCCAAGTAACTCTTAAATCTATTGAAAAATGAGGCTTGATTCTTGGATCCTTCACTGACCCAAATACGTGTAATATCTTATGACTTGTATCAGGTTATATAACTACCACTTGTCCTCTTGTAACCTGAAATACTCATCTCATCTCACACTGACATGGTTACGACTTACCATGTATGACTCATATGATTACCTTACAAGTTCCAAGGTTTAAGTCATACCTTAAAGAGAATATCACCCATCACACACTATCATGGGTATGAGTTGAACATACGACTCGTATGATGTCCATACGACTCAAAGTCATGAGTTATACATTCTATAGTGACTTCAAAACACGGGGTATTACACTTACATATGTTAACAGTTTTAGGAATTATAAGCTGTTGGAGGTAGTTATTTTTCTTAAGATATTCTACAATATGCAAATTTGTTTGAGAAAAGAGAGGAAGATAAATTATTTGGTAACTATTTTTCTAATGTGTCTAGGAACGTCAACAACTCCCTTTGACAACAAAAAATTAGAAAATGCTAAAATAAAAAACATAACTTTTGGTAGACATCATAATAGGGATGATACAGTGTATAAGGATTTTATCCTAAAATAGCTAATAATGATAGTATGTAACACAGAAGGTCACAAAGTTCAACAGAACTAAGAAGAACTAATGGATTTTCAAGACATCTTGGTTAGGTTGAAGGGAGGAGTCAATGAGAGAACAAAATTGATAGATCTGTAAATTTTATGGTAGGTCAAGAAGGTCATCTCATATATTGAGCAGTCCAAGCATGGTCAAACATGTAGATAAAGGAATCACATAACATCTTAAGTATGGGATGTTACTGAAGTAAATATTTCTAAAAATTATGGAAGGACATATGTACAAATGTTATTATGAGTTTGGAGTTGTTATCATACCCACACCATTCTTGGGGCTGCCTAGAAAGCTAAGGCAAATAACATGAAATCATCAAATCCAATCCTCTCTTATTATTCCCCAGACTTAATAAACTAACAAATCCTTCCTCTAGAGTAGATATCTTATTGATTTCATAATTCTAGAGCTCTAAGATGATGTATCTTCTACTCGGGTTGTAATCACCAATCTTTATCAAAGATGCTGTAAGGGACTTATAAACTTCCTCACCATAATTTTTTTTCAAGACTTTTAGATTTTTATCTGCATCACCTATCATATTCTCTGGTTTTCTATTAAGCATAACGACTTTATGGAATGTCATCTAGGGTTTCTAAGGAATTCCTCCAACAATGAGCATAGCTCTATAGCTCTTTCATTTGCTTCTAACTCATCATAGTTCCTCTTTATCACTTCACAGAATGGTCTCCTGTCGAGATCCCCCATCCTATTAACACCAACTCTTGGTAGTTCCTTTAAGCCATTAAATAACTCTTTCTATTAAGTCCTTAGTTTTGATGATCGACAAATTCATAGTTTTGAACCTGTTCCCTAGAGCCCTTGTTGTGACAACAAAGGCCTTTACGTATTAGGGAATAGGTTGGGCTCATTGGTCGCTATCATAGTCAACAACCTAGATGACATATAGTACAAAAGTTGGTGAAAATTTATTGCCACCTCTTTTCCTCAACTACTGAGATTTCTTATTGGTTTTCTTGTGTCACAATATATAATGCTCATATTCCTTAAAAATAAAACCAACACTTCCATATTCTTACAATTAAATATCTCTTGGAAGTGCACATCAAAGAAAACTGCCGTAACAAGGAACTAATTGCTCATAGAGTTGTATTTTATATTTTTTTATTGTTGTAGTTTAGTCTTTGTAATCTTGTTCTTAAAAGTCTGCCTACATTAGCTTATGATGGTAGTAGGTATTGAGGTGCAAACCTTCTTGTTGTAATCCTATAGAACTAGGTGATTGTTAGTCAGGACCCAAACCGAGGCCCTGGATGCAACGGGCATCCCAAACCGTAAAGGCCCGAGAGAGCCCTTAGCATACTATCATAAGCATAATCTATACGTAAATCAAAGTACAAAATATAAACTAAAAACATAGTAGTCCCAAAATTAAACTTAAAACTTCAAAAAGTTGTATCAAAAGAGAAAACCTCAAATCCATTCTAAACAATAAATGAAGTCTCTACTGAACTGAAAACAATAGTTTGTCTAAATCGGGACAAGACCCTCGGTCGGACGATAAAAACAATTGAAAACTATCACATGGATAATATGCCTTCCAAAGTAAGGGAGGCTCACCAATTCCGAACTCTTGGAAAAATATAGTGTTGCTATACTAGGCCAAAGGGCTAAGCCTAAGATCCTACATCATGAGAAAATGCAGCCAACATGAAGGAAGGTCAATACCTGGAGTATATTTGTATGCAGAACTAACCAAAATCGACATATATTCCATATAAAATAGTCGAGAGCATTAAGAAAACAATTTAACATAACAAATATAGACAACACATAGGCAAAATTCAAGAGCTTCAAAACATTCTTCTAAGTCATGACTCAACTCTTCATATTACTTCTAAGCTAGATAGTACACCCTGTATTTTCATAATTCCACAGGCTATATGGAGGGGACAAACAAGATCATAAAGAAGGGTGCTATAATCCCCAATCAAGTCAACATGTCATGGTAGTGCACAAGATCAAAAAGTAGGTCACCTAACCATAGTCCCAAATTGGAATGAAATGAATCAAAATTGCATAAGATCACAATGTAAGGTACCATATCCTGCATCGGCAAGTCATGATTTCCAGCAATGAGTTATTCAACTTGTGCTTTCTTCGGGTGACCAACTAGCTCTATTTAAGCCCAATTTTAATCCTTCAAAAATCATGATTCATGCTCAAAATATTCATTCTTTTTATGAAAAGGGAACTCCATACTAGGTATCATCATACCTAGACTAGCAAGCCATGTCATATTATATCATATTCATTGCCCTTTTCATTCAAAATCATATAAATGACCACCCAAAAGACTTAGACATCACAAGAGAGTTCTTATTTCAAAATCATGCGCAAACTTAGGAAAACACACCCTCTTTTCAAGACATAAACATGTTATGGCCAATTCGATCAGTAATTACACGCAGTTTCTTCATTAGGAAACCATAACATTTAGAATAGAAATCACCTCTTTTAAAAGCACGTGAAATAACGATCCATAACAAGTAAAGAGGTATTTAAACTCAAGAATCATCTTCATTCGTAAAACAACCCCAACATTTGTTATATGTAAATCTTATGATATAAAAAGGCCTTATAATTCATGCTGTCAAATCGAATTCACTATTCATAACTTGCTAAGACCATAAATTTTATCATAGGGAAGGGAATTTTGCAATTCATGTTCATAAATCTCTTTTTGAACACAAATTATGTATGCACAAGATTATAAATCAAACTGTTGGAAAAAACCCATGATAATTATGTACTTTCATCAAAACGGGTTTATGATTCATGCTCTTTAAATGATTTCCAAAATACATTTCATATACATACATATATATATCTTTAAAACTTTTTTAAAAACATAAAATTCATGCCCATGAGATTTAGGATAGTACCACATACCTATTGACGTAGAAAACTTGAAGGGAACATAGAGAAATTTGACCCCTGTAGATTGAATTCCTCAAACCCTAGTTTGTTTCTCCTCTCTTTCTTATGGAGAGATGGTTAGGGATTTTGTGAGGTGAAAATAATGTGTTTAAGATTAAATATTTGTCCAAATAGGGTTGGGAATGGTTATGGGGTGATAAAAGACCTTTATGCCCTAAAAATAAATCAAACAGAACACTTTTTGATACCTCAAAAAGGCTTTATATTGCATGGCCAAAGAGAACCTTAGAGTTAGCGTAACATGGACAAAGCATAGCTGAGGAAGTGTGCTTAGGTGATTTCTTTATGGTATAAGGCCATCGCAGACTTTGGACAATGCCTCGTTCAAACACTCATAACTTTTGACTCCGTATTCTGATTAACAAATGGTCGGTGGTGTTAGAAAGAAGACTCAAACGACTTTAATTTAATATATAGTAGGACACATGATCCTTTATATCCTAGGAGAAATGGTCGCTTAAACCAAGAAAAATCATTAATTAAAGTCAATTGATCGAAAAGTGCTCAACTTAACTCCTGAGGTAGGAGATTTTTATGTTGTATATTCATCTCCAAGGATGTTCCCACACTAAGGAAATGTTGTTAACACTTATATCTAAGTAGAAACTATTGGGTTCAAGTCCATTAATGTAGGAAAGACGGTTCAAATTTAGCTCGAAAGTGTGGGGTGTTACATTATCTCCCCACTATGATCAGAAATGTCAATCACTCTCACAAATATTTTTGCCATATATCTTCTTCCTAACAATTTCATATAACGGAAGTGCATCTCCTTCGTCCTTCTTCAACTATAACCTTCGGTCGAGTATTCACACCAAAAATTTTATTACAATAAGAACATCTAATCCCTTGTCTAAGTAATCACTACTTCTCCATAACTACTATCATACTATCATTCGGAGGGTCATTGAGGAACCTAAGCATAAGCATCAAGAATGGGAGTAACACTATTTGACTATAACTTATACTTGTACTATTCAAGGTGGGACATGAGTTGTTGATACGATACAATAGGAACAAAGTTCTTTATATATCAAATGTCAACATCATGATCAGAGAGTCATTTTGCATAAACACAACACAACATGGATTCTTAGGACTGGGCACTGTGAAAACATGAGTGCATACATCATGAGTCGTATAACATAAGGCCAGAATCCATGAAGTCAACAATTGAGACAAGGATTGATACTTGAAGATATTGCTCCTCATTTTCTGAGCTGAGACGGCAATTGGTTTACATGAACCTTATTACGTTGGCTAATCCTGACATAAATGAGTCAGTAACATATAAAAAGCATAATTACTGAGAACTAAACATGATATGAGACATGGATCTATGGGTCATGATCATTATAACATAGAGCTTGAATACGTGAAAGCTTGGATTACTGAGAGACACTATGGCTTCTAGTTTGGAGGTTAGAACATGGACATAAGGGCATAGAGAGCTCAAATCATAGGCATAGGTATGACTTGAATTCATAAGAAATTAATAGAACGACCTCTTCAAGCTTGAATAGAATATTTGGGAACTATCTTAACTCATCATCTCCCCCTTAGATAAAAGTCACAATCCTAGAATTGAGGACATATCTTATTATTAAATCTACAAAAATAACACTCAACACAATGGGGTATCACCAAACACATAAAGACTAAATTCCCCCTGATAAACTATTTTCTAAAGGAATTGCTTTTCGGGAACGCTACTCTTAACTTTTGGTAGCCTCTATAGACATCACCCTACAACTCACTGTCTCATGAGCATACATATCATCACTCCTTATCACATAAAAATCTACTCTCCTCTACTTAACATTCTAACATTAGACCTTTAATCACATAACTTACAACTTAATAAAATTTTTAAAACTATACCAAAAGTGCATATTGTCTACCTATATTTCCACAATTCAACACTAAAGAACACTATATAACAACTCTGCAAACTTCCCCGTACTACAAAATTCTAAAATATGAACTAGGTACTCATGAAACTTATACATATAAAACCTTATCTAACAACATGCTACCTGTGGGTTGAACTTATTCTTATATACTTACACTCTTATTTGCTTAATGACTCAACCTCAATTCATCATTTTACTCTTGTACACACATGTGTGTGTGTATATATATATATATCACAATTGTCCACTCATTATTCTACAAGTTGACAATCTAGGATATTGCACACATACAATACAACCTACTATGTACTCCCACAAAACATGCATCATTAATCTTAATCTACTATTCTTACCACCAAAATCAACATCTAATGTTCAAGCCTATAGTCTAGCATCAATCATGTACCACCGATGAAGTATTCCATATATTATACTTTTCCATGGGGAAATCAACCCAAAATTCCTCATTTCACCTAATTACGGCCCACAAGTTCATTCTCTCCATGACATTACTGCCACACCTTATAATCTACCACACGCCTTCTCACATGTAGTACTAGTTTACAACTACTATAGAAAAGAAAATCAAGGGGGTAAAGTCACATAGTAAGGATAGTAGATCTTAATCTTATAATATAACCCATTACGATCTTATCAAAACATTCTACTTTCTCAATTTAAATCAACTTACCCACGCACACATTTAGACTGCTTTAAAAATTCCTTAAAAATAACTATGTTTTCCCCAAGTTAGTCTATACTTATAACTTATTGGCTAACCTACCCCTTTCTGTTTACCATTTATAAATGATTTCTACAACCACCATAACTATCCAAGGCTCCTTCTCTATTTTCAATAAGCAACAATCATAATTAATCACTTTCTTCATAGACTACCATACAATCTATAAATATTGCTACAACATTACTCTATCACTATAAAATGGCAACCTATCACTCAATCAAACGTTATACAACTAAAACTAGCTTTTTGATGCAAAAATTCACCCTCACTCTGACTTCTAGACTTGTGGCTTCATATCACTAACTTCTGCACCATCTTATTACCAATAGGTCATGACACATTAACATATACTACTACTCGGGTGGAAATATTGCTCCAATATTCTGCTACATATCTCTAACCTTAAGTATGACATCTACAACAAGGATTTTAAAATGGATTGGATACACTTCGTACCTCAGGGTGAAAAGAACAATTGTATTAAGATAGAGGTATATACTTGAATCAATACACTTTGAAGCATTAATGAAATCCTTTCAAGTCCTTGTGTGACCTAATAACTTCATGGATAATTCAATTAAAATGGACCACATCATTGGGGATCTAAACTATTGGACTTGTATCGCCTTGAAAATGAGGTATGACCCATAAAATTAGAGCGGGAATTTTGATAACTTCTATATTGATGATGCTATGGAACAAACTAGAGTATGAAAGAATGAGAAAAAAACTCCTAAATTTTTGGTAGCCTCCTGATTATAAGTGTGATTCACAACACATCTATAAGAAAGTCTCTACTAGACACTACTTCATAGAAACTCTAGGACAATGAACCGTGCTATGATACCAAGCTTGTCATAAACCAAGTTGAGGCCCTGGCCGTGGTCGGCATCATAAACCATAAAGGCCCGAGAGACCCCTTAGCATACTATCATAAGCATAATCCATACATAAATCAAAGTTCAAAAGATAAACTAAAAACATGGTAGTCTCGAAATCAAACTTAAAACCATAAAACATTATATCAAAAGGGAAAACCCAAATCTAATCTAAATAATCTATTTAGTCTCTACTAAACTAAAAACAATAGTTTGTCTAAACTAGGACAAGGCCCTTGGCCAGACCATAAAACAACTAAAAACTATCACATGGATAGGATGCCTTCTGAAGTAAGGGAGGCTCACCAACTCTGAACTCCTGGAACATTCTATTTCTACTAAACTGGGCCATCGAACTGAGCCTCAGATCCTATATTATGAGACAATGTAGCCACCACAAAGGACGATCAATACCTGAAATGATTGGTATGAAGAACTAAAAAAAATAACATATTTTCCATATGAAATAGTCGAGAGCATTAAGAAAACAATTTAACATAATAGATATAAAAAACACGTGGGCATAATTAAGAGCTTTAAAACATTTTTGTAAGTCATGACTCAACTCTTCGTATTAACGTTGAGATAGATGTTACACCCTACATTTCTACAATTCCACGAGCTATATGGAATCTGCCCTTAACTTGGAGGCCAACCTCCCAATCCAAGTTTGCCTCAAAGATTGGAGTAATAGTAAGGGGGACTCACAAGATCACAAAGCAGGGTGCGATAATCCCCAATCAAGTCAACATGTCATGGTAGTGCAAAAGATCACAAAGCAGGGCTCATAAACATAGTCCTAAATTGGGATGACATGAATCTAAAGTATTCAAGATTACTAAGCAGGGTACCATATCCTGCGTTGGCAAATCACGATTTCCAATGATGAGTTTTTCGACTCATGATTTCTTTGGGTGACCAACTAGCTCTTTTTAAGCCCAATTTTAGTACTTTAAAACTACAATTCATGCTCAAAATATTTATTCTTTACATGTTAAGGGCACTCCAAAATAGGTATCATCATACATAGACTTGCAAGCCATGTCACATCATATCATACTCCAAAAAGCATATAAATGACCTCCCAAAAGACTTAAACAATATAATAGAGTTCTTATTTCAAAAGCATGCGTAAACTTATGCAAACACACCCTCTTTTAAATACATAAACATGCGGTAGCCAATTCAATCATTAATCACATGCATTTTCTTTATTAGAAAACCATAGCAATTACAATAGAAATCATCTGTTTAAGAAATACGTGAAAAAACTATCCATGACAAGTAAACAAGCATTTAAACTCAAAAATTATCTTCATTCATAAAATAATCCCAATATTTGTTATACGTAAATCTCATGATAAAAAAGAGGCTTATAATTCATGGTCTCAAACCAAAGTCACAATTCATAACTTGCTACAACCATAAATTTCATCACGATGACGGGAATTTTAAAAGTCATGTTCATAAATCACACTTCGAACTCAAACCATATATGCACAAGATTGTAAATCAAGCTTATGGAAAAAATCCATGATAAATTATGTACTTTCATCAAAACGGGTTTATGATGCATGCTCTTTAAATGATTTCCAAAAACACATTTCATATACATACATATATATCTTAAAAACCTGTTTAAAAATGTAAAATTCATGCCCATGAGATTTATAATTGTTAAACATACGTATTAACGGAAAAAACTCGGAGGGAACATAGAGAAATTTGACCCTTATATCTTGAATTCCTCAAACCCTAGATAGTTTCTCCTCTCTTTCTTATGGAGAGATGATTAGGGATTTTGTGAGGTGAAAATAACTTGTTTAAGGTTAATTATTTGTCCAAAGATGTTTGCGAATTATTATGGGATGATAAAAGAACTTTATGCCCTAAAAATAAATCAAACAAAATACTTTTTGATGCCTCAGAAAGGCTTTGCATCACATGGCCAAAGAATAGCTGAGGCAGTGTGCTTAAGAGTTTTCTTTGCGGCGCAGGGCCATCGCAGAGCCAGGACAGTGCCTCATTCAAACACTCATAACTATTGACTTCAGACTCGGATTGACAAACAGTTGGTGGCTTTGGAAGTAGACTTGAAGGGTTTTAATTTGATATATATAAGGCCACATGAATATTTATATCCTATGAGAAATGATCTCTTGAAGTTGACACAAGAAAAATCATCAACTAAAAGTTAATTGATAGGAGAGTGCTCAACTTAACTTTTGAGCTAAGAGATTTTTATGATGTATATTCATCTACAAGGATGTTACCACACTAAGAAAATGTTATTCACACTTATATCTAAGTAGAAAACATTGGGTTCAAGTCAATAAATATAGGAAATATGGTTCAACTTTAGCCCAAAAGTCTGGGGTGTTACATTGTTCAAGATAGACTTAGCTTATGGAGTCTAGTTAGAGTTAGTTGGAGGTAATAGTAGTAGAGTTACTACTGGAAGATTCGTTGTAATAGAGTTATTAATAGGAAAGTGAGGATTAAGAGTTTGATTCTCAAGAGTAGAGTCTATATTCAAGAGTTTGCTTGTATATAGTGAAGCTTTAGAAATCCTGGAGTCAGGTTGTGATTTTTTCTCCCTTAAGTAAGGAGTTTTCTTGTAAAATTTTTATGTCTTTCCATTTATATTTACATGCATTTTTACTTCTTGTACTCTAGACTCTACTTTCTGTGTTCTTCAGGGAATAATTCCCTGAGTTGAGGAGCAATCCACCCCGACCCTTCATCATCATTACTATTTTTTTCCTTTACTATCAGAGTATGATTTAATACTTCCAAATCATTATATTCTTTTTCCTTCTCTCTTAAAATTTTAAGAGGTGTTTCTATCTTTTTTGAAACTTCTTGATCACCTTCATCTTTGATATGTTTCATCATGTTCAAGGACTACACACCTGTTTGGATGATTTGTTTACAAATAGTGAATTGAGTACTCGCGATAAAATCCTCAAAAACAAGTGCATAGTCCTTGAACGTGATGAAATATATTGAAGATGAAGGTGATAAACATGTTTTGAAAAATTTGGACTCATTGCTTAAAAGTTTAAGAGATAGGGAAGAAGAATATGATGGTTTGGAAACACTAAATTAAACTCTATTTTTGAAGGAAAGAAATAGTATTGATGAGATGCA
>NC_061115.1:191877476-191927313 GCF_002878395.1 Capsicum annuum
ATATTAAATTTGGAAGGTATATGCCAATAAATTATTATCCTAATAAATATTCAGTATAAAATTACATAATTAAGATGTAAATTTGAAAAATAATGTAACATTCTAGACATTAGTTTAATTTATTTCCAAATTGTGGTGAGTCATATTTTAAAATTTTCTCCTCAATTCCTACTACTACTACTACTATTGCTACTTGATTTTATGTATCCCGTCCACAAGCAGATTACTTAATCTAATTACATGCAATTTTCTTAATAGAATTGATAACAAGAAATAATTTATTGGCTATAATAAATTAAATTACGCTAATGAATACTTATATTCGATGTATCTTATACACACACAAATTACTTAAAATATAATAGTGGGTAATTATTTTTATTTAATAGTATTCTTTTATACTCTTGATGTCTACTTACACTGATAAAAAAATAGAAAAATAGTTGTATTTTTTGCATTTGTAATGATTGTATCTTCATTGTTTCATCTAGACTGTTGAATCATTTTGAGGTATTAATTAATGGCTAATGATTTTTGTAATTATCTTCCTCATGATTTTAGTTGGTTGATACGGGTTCTCTAATTTGAGTAGAATATAGTTGGTGTCTACATAATCCAATTAGTTGGGTTATGAGAGTGTGTAAGACCCCGTAAAATTCTCTCGTAGTCTAAGCCTTAGAGCGTGTTTAGTAAAGTGTTAATCTAGCTCTAAAAGGTTAAGAAGTATCTTCCTAAGTGAGAAGTATTTTAAACCATGTAGAATTTCCTTAATATAGACTTTTTGTCATGTAGAGAATTGAATAAGCTTTCCGTCGATACCAAATTTGCCCAAATTCGATACTAAAGCAAAGAGTTAGAGCTATTTTAGTGAGACAGTGTACCACCTGGCACTTTAGCGCATCGTGGATCCAGCCAAAATGGCAATCGTCAAAATCCAGTGAGCCTCTACGATTATGGCACGTCACACCAAGTCTTAATTTGAGAATTGTCAATTTCCAGTGCACCAGCGTGATTCCACCGCATCATAGTGCCTTTCTATTTCATAACCAAGGTGGCAACACAATTTCCACCGTGTTGCTCCATCAAGCAATTTCCCGATTGTCCAATTTCCAGTGAGATGGCGCGATTATGGCACATGGCGCCAGCATGAAAAATTGGAATTTTTTAGTTTAATTCCAGAGGCAAAAAAGGTCATTTTCCTACCCCTATATATACTCCTTAACACAGGATTTGGCCTCATTTTAACCTAAAAATACTAGCTTTATCTCTAAGTTGTTCAAGAACAAGAGATAGGGTTTCTACAAAATCAAAACCCTTTCTTCTTCTTCAAGAGAAATCAAGAAATCAAGAATCTCTCCAAGAACTTTCAAGAAAGAGTTTCTCTAAGGTATGCGGATGTTGATTCGTGGTTCCCTTTTATCCAAGAAGCTCAAGAACCCTTATCTAAATTTCAAAGAATTTATGTTTATGAGTTTTCATGATTCATGTGATTTGAAATTGATGTTCATGCTATTATTGAGTTGTGATTCATGTCTGCTTACAATATTTTCAATCTTTGACCCTAGTATTTGATATTCATGTGATGTTCATGATAAACCCTCTTCAAGTTGCTTGTTAAGTGGTGTGGTTATGTCAATTAAGTGTAGAAATTGTTAAATAAGCAAAGCACGCTCTCCATATGTTTGATAAAATGCTTATGTGAAGGAATTAGAGCCATTCTAGAATGTTGATTAGAAATTCCCAATTGTGTGCGAGCCCATGCATGCCGAAAGTTTGTTAAAAAGCCCTAGTGAATGAATTATGACATGATAACATGAAATTCCCCAATTATATGCTCTTTGATACATGCTAAGACTTTAATACATTCTAAGTGGTTGATACAAGATCTTGTTTAGTGGAGTATGAGCCAATAACATGTCTCCCTATACTATCACATGTTTGTGATTCCCAAATGCTTGAAGAGATGCTATAGTGATTGTGATAGTGAACGAATGTCCATGGTCTTGATAATTCACTAATATTTATGCTTTACTTTTATGTTATCGAGTCCTGGGGGTATTTATACCTAACAAATTAGCTGCAGACTAAAGCCCGTGTCAGTTTTCTCAATAATCTCAGTCAAGCCACGACTTTCAGAACTCAGTGAGTTATAGAACTCTGTACTCTCAAATAGATACAGAACTTAAGTTATCTCAGTAATCTCCATAGTCTCAGTATCGCTAGTAATGTAGCCTCATTTCTGTACTCAGCTCATTCTAGTAGTATTCAAGTGTTCTGTTCAGTCCTTAGTAGTATTCGAGTAATCTATCCTGAGCTCAGTGTCGTTCAGTCAAATAATGAGATTCAGTAGTTGTAACACCCAAATTTTCTGAACCGGAATGCTACACGGTGCTCATGACCCTGAAGGACCACAAGCTAACCCATGACTGATATCTGTACTTGTATACTGCATAATATATCATAAAATGCAAAAACATGAACATGAAATACCATAAGGTTCGAAATGAATAAATGTCTGATAACAAAATGTCTGAAAATGGTATAACAATACCAAAATAAGTCATAGATACTGAAAATAATAAGATCTGAATATTTAATCTGACATCTAGTCTATAAGACTCTAACTAAACTGAATAAGGACTTGAAGAAACATGTCTCCAACTAACTCCATCTAGCAACTGAATAGTAAATGTAGCAATAATCATATCGTCCTCGAATGAGAAGGACTCACTGCGAACTCTGAACACTAGAATGCTACTTCTGATCTGGAGCTCGTGCCTCTGAACCTATGGTGTAATATAAGAGAAAGCACCCTAGCGCAAATACGTCCGTACGTCATAATTTACTGAGTATACGAGTGAGGTAGGCTAAATGCAAAGGGTTATATGCATGAACAATGCTGACTAATATAAATGTGAGAATACATACATATATACATAACTGTAACTGAACTCGTGGAGATACTGACTACTGAGTCTAAATACTGACAACATGAGTATACTGATACTGAGATACTGAATAGATGAACGACTATTTCTGACCAAATTATGAAGAACTGGTCTGGTTGACTGTGTCTACCAGTTCTGAAGCTGAATACTGATATAATGAATTTTGATAACTGATATAACTGATATAACTATGATGATCGGCCTAACCAATGTAACTGATACTGAGTGACTGTATCTGATAGTCTAAGTTCTAATGGAACTATCTGAGTTCTATATTATATGGAGAAACTGAATTTGAGATCAGTCTTATCTAGCGGGTGATCTTTAAATCTGATAATTTTGATACTATTTAACTATAGTTGAGATCAGTCCTGTCTAATGGGTGATCTTGAAGTCTATTTATAATGATAAGGATTGATGGTCTCTAATAGTACTAAATCTATACTACTAAACTGAGTTGATTGTATCTGACAGTCCTGAATCTGTAACTGGAACTGTGGGATGTATTCATCTAACTGATATGCCCCAAGCTAAGCTGACTGGGGTCTAATCTCTACCCTGAATGGAAGAGTGATAGTACCCAGTAAAGACATCTGTTATGGAGTGAGTCCTAATCTAGCGGGTGACTCCTGAGATCAATCCTATACATATAAATGTGCTAAAGGGTGATCCTTAAGTATGTCAGTCCTATCTAACAGGTGACATTTCATACCTATGCTGGAAATGTAGTTTTGGAACTTAGGGATAAGGATCTCAGTCCTATTCTAGCGGGTGAGCCCCCCATCTGTACGTTTGCTCGGTGCTGAATCCTACTCCTATCTGAAAGATACTAAACTGAATAACTGGGCTGAACTAAATAACTTAACTAAACTTATTTGCTAAACTGATACTGATTAACTGAACTAAAAATAGTGGTATTATTTAGCGGAGCTAAAATTGAGTTTACTGGATTCCGATGAATAATGGAGTGTACTGAGTTCTGAGGACTGGTTAAGAGTGCTGAAGTTAGTAAGATTTACTATGATTACTGAGGTTACAGAGCACTGAGATTACTGAGTATACTGAACTACTGAGATTACTGAGTTTTCCTGAGTCACATGACTGACTGATTTCTATTGATCATGGCTTGACTGAGAGTATTATGAAAACATGACATGGCTCTAGGCACATAACTATATTTTTTGGGTACAATTACCCCCATGACTCAATGGAAGGAAACCGACACACATGACTAACTTCATCATAAGAGTAGAGTCCATAATCCACAATATCATAAATAAGGGATTTCATACTAAGCAAACAATCTATTTCATGGAAGGGAATTTCATACAACATGTATATACTTGCATAGCTTTCAATATCATGCTCATTACATATTACAACCACAATCCATAATATCATAACTTGGGGAATTTCATAAAGTACATGGGTATTCTACATCTTGTACATGAGTAGGTTTTGCAAGTAAGCATAGCATAATTCCATAAGACTAGTTTATGAGTAATCCAACAGTGTTTACAAGACGCATTATAAACATGGATGACACTGAATCATAGAGGCCTATCATGAATCCTTCCCTTAGTCACAATTTAGTTATAATGCATGATTTCTAGTCTCTTAGGTATTTTATCAAACACCTTACATGCACAACTTAGGCATAGCTGTAAATCATACAATTACTTATGATAAATAATCAAACTTACATGTTTTCAACTCATATAATGTCATAGATTCACAATAACACATAAAGATTCTATCTTGACATCATTCAACACATAAACATGATCAACAGTCCATTAATAACATGAAAAACATAATATATAGTTTTATAAAATGCTTCTTGAACTTTATGGACGAAAGGAGTCCATGAATGAGCACATGCATACCTTATAAAGGTAACCTTGATTATTTGCTGGAGAGGTTTTGGATTGGGAAACTTAATTCTTGATTATCTTGGAAGAAGGCTTGAATCTTGCTTTTGAGAGATGAGTTTGATGGAAACCCTAATCTTGTGGTTGAGAGTGTAAAAGAGGGTTTTTGAGATGCTTAATTAAAGAAAAATGGACAAACTTATGCCTCTTTAGGGTTATAAGTTGTGGAAGGTGAAGGAAATGACCCAAATACCCTTGCAAAAACACCCTTGAATTGCTGGAAAAATATACTTGACTCCATCCATGATAGGCCGTCAGGTCCGTGATAGGCCGTCACAAATGGTCATCACAAAAGGGGTCTAAATTCTTGATTTATTGTCCAGGGCTGACGTCGTCATAAAAAATTTCATCATAAAATGATGACGTCGTTAAAAAGGTCATCAGAAATGTGATAGCCCGACAGAAACGTCGTCACCCTTTCCAGCTTGACATACTAGAATAAAAGGGGGATAATTCTTTGCTCCGATATCGGATTTAGATGAAATTATTATCGTTGGAAAGCTAATTCAAATAGATTTCATTTGATATATAGTAAACCACACATTTCATCATATACAACTAGTTATGGTCGATTGAAGTTAACCTAAGTTTTGATGCTCACTAGAACTTGAACGATAGGAAAGCTTTCAACTTGAACTTGAGTTAGGGGACCTATAAGATCTAAATTTATGCTCAAATAGATTCCCACACTGCATAATTGATTAACACACTAAATTTACATAGGAATCAAGGATTTTGAAACGTCTACGCCTAGGAATGATGAATTTTTATCCTAGTCCAAAAAGTGGGGTATTACAGTAGTATTCCGTTAGATACGAAACCAAGTGAATTTAGAGTAACTCTGTTAGATCATTTGAGAAATATGATCAGTATCAAATTTAGTTCAGTTTAAGTTAAGAATCAGTTCAGAGTATTTCAGTTGGGAGTAGGAGCAAGCACCGAGCAACGGCAGGGATGACGGCTCCTCGTCAGAGAGGCAGAGTCGTTAGGAGAAATCACTAAACTCCAGAAGTGTATAGCCAGTGCACAGGATACAGGATTCACCCATTAAGAAAGGCTGGTCACCCGTCAAATAGGCTTGACTATTATATTGCCTTAGGCTTGACTTCCTGTAAGGGTCACCCATCAGATAGGCTTGACCAGAGAGGTCTTTACCCGTGGCATGGTATTTACACCATTCCATCTGGGGCTATAAGTTAGTCCCAACAGTTGATATTCGAGGCATATCGGTTAAGTGACTAATTACCATTGTTGTTGTTTCAGTATAAGCCTTCAAAAATTAGGACTATTAGATACAATCATCTATCTTAGTGAAGAACTGAAATAGTTCCATTGATTCATGGACCACCTGTCAGATACGCTTGGTCCCATATAAATTTATTCAGTATCTGATCTTGATATCACCCGTCAGATAGGCTTTATCTCAGTCTCAGATTCAGTTGAGTAATCTCATTATCAGATCCCTAGATCATCTATCAGATAGGCTTGATCTTAGTCTCAGATTTAGTTGAGTAATCTCATTATCAGATCCTGAGATCACCCATCAGATAGGCTTGATCTCAATCTCAGATTCAGTTGAGTAATTTTGTTATCAGATCCCGAGATTACCCATTATATAGGCTTGATCTCAGTCTTAGATTCAGTTGAGTATTCTTGTTGTCAGATTCGGACCTGATCATTACTTCTCATTGATAGTAGATTTTGGAATCATCTGTTAGTGAGGTTTGATCTCTAATGCATCAGTCGAGAGTAAAAAGCTCAGAATTCAGTAATTGATATGAGTTGATTTAGTTAATCAGTTTAAATATCATCGGTTTTTTATATCACTTATTAGATAAGACTGATCTCAACTCCTGTACTCAGTTATCAGTATCAGATAATTCAGTTTTAGTATATCAGGCATTAGTAGTGAGTTTAGATGGTAGTAAAGAAGTATCCGAGTTTCAGTATTTTGAGTCACAATGATTTTAGCTATGGTTCGTGCATTCATGCATGTGTTCTCATTTACTACTCTCATGATTATTCAGTTAAGTAATTTTTCATGCATAAGCTCTTGCATTTAGCCTTACCTCATCTTCATACTTGGTATATTCCTGTACTGAGGCATTTGCGCTATGGTGTTTTATTTAACACCACAGGTTTTGAGGCAATAGATCTAGAGTACCCTTAGTAGCTCAGTCCCAGTCAGCAGTAGTAGACATAGTAGTGAGTCCTCTTTAGTCTATGATGATCCTTATTTTTATTATTATCGTATCAGATTTCATTTAATTTCAGTAGACAAGGTTAGTTGGTGATATGTCCCATCAACTCTATAGTTCAGACAGTTTAGATACTTTTCGAACAGGTGTATCAGTATTCAGTTTTCAATTTTGAGTATTTTAGATGTTTTGAACCTTATGGCTAGTTTTTGCACTTATTATTTATATCACGTAGTGTTCAGGTACATATATCAGTAGAGGGTTGGCTTGTGGTCCTTCGGGATCATGAGCACCATGTGATGTTCTGATTCTAAAAAATTGGGTTGTTACAAACTTGGTATCAAATCTTAAGGTTCAATAGTGTCCTAGGGAGTCTGAAAAGCCGCATCTAGTAGAGTCTTGTGCATGGGTGTGTGGCACGCCATATTTATGTACAAGAGGCTATAAGATGTTCTTAGGACTAGTTTCCCTTCTTTCAGTATTCATGTCATGCGTGTGAGCATGTGCTAAAGTTGATCCTCAGTCTAATCTACCTATTTCTTCCATATATAGAGTATGCCTCCTCACAGAGATAATGCCTATAGGGTTAATGACCAGCCACCTCAGTCAGCAGATCCTGAGAATGAGAATATGTCATATGCAGAGTTTCGAGCAGCTTTTCAAGTGCTAGCCCAAGCTGTGACTGATGTTCAGGGTAACCGTCAGGCTGTGGCACCACCTCAGCAAGATGGGGGTTCAGCCACGGCTAAAATTAGAGATTTCATGAGAATGAGCCTGCCAGAATTCTTTGGGTTAGTAGCAGGTGAGGACCTATAGCTTTACCTTAAAGAGGTGGGGAAGATCACCTATATTATGCATGTTTCAGGGAAGAAGAGTGTAGATTTAGCATCCGATAGGCTGAAGGATATTGCTCATGATTAGGTAGTGATATGGACAATGGGTAAAGAGGAGGGTGCAGCCCCCGTAACTTGGCAAGAATTTTAGGATGCCTTTTTAGATAATTTTTTCTCGTTAAATATAAGAGGGGCTAAGGTAGAAGAGTTCATGAACCTAAGGCAAGGCTCCATGATAGTTAAAGAGTATTGTCTTAAGTTCAACCAATTAGCTAAGTATGCTCCAGACTTGATAGCTGACTCTAGAGAGAGTATGAGTAAGTTTGTTACTGGAGCATATGTCCAAGTTGGTGTTGAAAGAGTGTAGAACTACTATGATCAATAGAGATATAGACCTTGCTAGGCTGATGATGCATGCGCAGAAGATTAAGGCAGATAAGACAAAGAAAGAGAGTAAGTGAGTAAGAGAGCCTGAACAGGTAGTCATGGTTTCTCTCAGGCAGGGTCCTAGGGTGGTAGCCATTTTTAGCATAGTCAGAGATTTTCAGTCCTAGCACCATCCTCACTAGTATACCCGTACCAAAGTTCGAGGATGCCAGTTATGATGGGGCACCAGGCCCCAAATCCTAGAGTAGTGCTAGTGGTATTCGTACCTATTCGCTTTATGGAAAGTGTAGTAAAAGCGACCTAGGTGTCCATAGAGTCAGTAGTGATATGTGCTTTGGGTGTGGTAGGCCAGGCCATAAAATGCGAGAGTGTAGAGTGCTAGCTCAGAGGGGTAGAGAGTTTCATCAGCAGGGTGCCCCTTTTGGTGCCAGTAGAGGTCAGCGTCAGAATAGACTTTATGTCTTTAGACCCACCATGTTTAGGAAAGATTTCCTGATATAGATTTGGGTATGTTATGAGTCCTTCAACATTTTGATATGCATTGTTAGATCCTTTGCTCCCGTTCTGAGCTTATATCTCAGCATGAGTCATGCATTAGTTTCAGATCTTAGCTGGTCAATCATGACCCAGTTCGTAGGTGCCCTGTGCACTGCCCTAATATTTTAGCAAAGTGTGTTTAGAGAGAAATAGAGTCCCATAGGGGAGATACCCCATAATATTGCAATGCTTTCATGTCCTTAGACTCATTCAGTTATATATTTAGACTCTCCTTACGAAGTTAGCATCAATTATTATTGCATAGCCAGTCTTGCTTTCAAGAGTCAGTTCAGTCAGACATTCATGCATTAGATATGCATGTTCAGTAGAAAGAGTTCAATTTTTTAGTGTATTCAGTCATGTATTCATGAGAACAACTATGTTACATATCCATGCATCGTATATGCATGCCTATTATGAGAATTCAGCTTATGAGTAGCTTCAGTCAAGTATTCCATGCATCAGATATGCATGTCCAGTATGAGAGTTTAGAATGTCAATAGTTCTAGTTGCATAGTCATGTTTCAGATGTTTCCATTCCTTGAGTAAGTTCAGTCAATCAGTATTCTTAGCCTATTAAGCAATATTTAAGGATGAATGTTTCCAAGGGGGAGATATTGTATGACCCTAAAAAATTCTCTTTTAGTCTGAGCCTTAGAGCGTATTTAGTAAAGTGTTAATCTGGCCCTAAAAGGTTGAGAAGTGTCTTCCCAATTGAGAAGTATTTTAAACCCTAAAGAATTTCTCTAATATGGAATCTTTATCATGTAGAGAATTGAATAAGCTTTCCGTCGATACAAAATTTGCACAAATCCGACACTTGAGCAAAGTGTTAGAGCTATTTTAGAAAGCCAGTATGCCACCTGGCACTTTAACGCATTGCAGATCAGCTAAAATGGCAATCGCGCAGTGCCTTTCCTGTTCCCAACCAAGGTGGCAATACGATTTTCACTGCATCGTGCCATCAAGCAGTTTCCCGATTGTCCAATTTCCAGTGAGTTGGCACGATTATGGTGTATAGCACCAGCATGTAAAATTGGGATTTTGCAGTTTATTCTAGAGGCAAAAAGGGTCATTTTTCTACCCCTATATATACTTCTTACCATGGGATTTGACCTTATTTTAACCTAAAAATACTAGTTTTCTCTCAAAGTTGTTCGAGAACAAGAGTGAGGGTTTCTACAAAATCAAAACCCTTCCTTCTTTTTCAAGAGAAATCAAGAAATCAAGAATGTCTCCTAGAGGTTTCAAGAAAGAGTTTCTCTAAGGTATGCAGATGTTGATTCTTGGGTCCCTTTCATCCGAGAAGCTCAAGAACTCTTTTCTAAATTTCAAAGCTTTTATGTTTATGAGTTTTCATGATTCATGTGAGTTGAATTTGATGTTCATGATACTATTGAGTTGTGATTCATGTTTGTTTACATGGTTTTCATGCTTTGACCCTAGTATTTGATATTCATGTGATGTTTATGATTAACCCTCTTCAAGTTGCTAGTTAAGTGGGGTGTTTATATCAATTAAATGTAGAAATTGTTGAATAAGCAAAGCATGCTCCCCATATGTTTGATAAAATGCTTATGTGAAGGAATTAGAGCCATACTAGCATATTTATTAGAAATCCCCAATTGTGTGTACGCCCATGCATGCCAAGTGTTTGTTGAAAAGCCTTAGTGAATGAATTGTGACATGATACCATGAAATTCCCCAATTATGTGCTCTTTGATACATGCTAAGACTTTAATACATGCTAAGTGTTTAGTGCAACATCTTGTTGAATAGAGTATGAGCCAATAGCATGTCTCCCTATACTATCACATGTTTATGATTCCCAAATTTTTGAAGAGATGTTGTAGTGATTGTGATGGTGAACGAATTTCCATGGTCCAGATAATTCAAGAATGGTTATGGTTTACTTTTATGTTATCGAGTCCTGGGGGCATTTATACCTAACAAATTAGCTGCAGACTAAAGCCTGTGTCAGTTTTCTCAATAATCTCAGTCAAGCCACGACTCTCAAAACTCAGTAAGTTATAAAACTCTGTACTCTCAGACAGATACAAACTTAAGTAATCTGAGTAATCTCCGTAGTCTCAGTATCTCTAGTAATCTAGACTTAGATTTGTACTTAGCTAAGATCTAGTAGTATTCAAGTGTTATGTTCAGTCCTCAATAGTATTCGAGCCATCTATCCCGAGCTCAGTGTTGTTCAGTCAGATAACGAGATTTAGTAGTATTTCATCAGATATGGAACATAGTGAATTCCTAGTAACTCAGTCAGATCATTTAAGAAATATGATCATTATCAGATTCAGTTCAGTTTAAGTTAAGAATCAGTTCAGAGTCTTTTAGTTGGGAGTAGGAGCTAGCACCGAGTGAGGGAATGGATGGAGGCTCCCCGTCAGAGAGAAAGAGTTGTTAGGAGCAATCATTGAACTTTAGAACTCTATAGCCAGTGCAGAATGCAGGAGTCACCTGTCAGGAAAGTCTGGTCACCCGTGAGATAGGCTTGACTATTATACTGCCTTAGGCTTGACTTCCTGCGAAGGTCACCCGTTAGATAGGCTTGACCAGAGAGGTATTTACCCGTGGCACGGTATTGACACCGTTCCAACTGGGGTTATAGGTTGTACCCCACCAGTTGAAATTCGGGGCATGACGGTTAAGTGACTACTTCGCACAGTTGCAGTTTTAGTATCAACCTTTAGAAATCAAGACTGTCAGATACAATCATCTATCTCAGTGAGGATCTCAGATAGTTCCATGGATTCATGGACCACCTATCAGGTTGGCTTGGTCCTATATAAAGTTATTCAGTATCAGATCTAGAGATTACCCGTCAGATAGGCTTGATCTCAGTCTTGAGTAATCTCATTATTAGATCCCGAGATCGCCTATCAGATAGGCTTGATCTTAGTCTTGGATTCAATTGAGTATTCTTGTTGTCAGATTCGGACATGATCATTTTTTATCATTGATAGTAGATTCTGAAATCATCTATTAGAGAGGTTTGATCTCCGATACAGTCAGTCGAGAGTAGAAAGCTTAGAATTCAGTCATTGATATGAATAGATTTAGTTAATCAGTTTTAGTATCATTAGTTTTTGAGATCACTCGCTAGATAAGACTGATTTTAACTCCAGTACTTAGTTATCAGCATCAGATGATGCAATGTTCAGTATCTCAGGCATTAGTAGTGAGTTCAGATGGCATTAAAGTAGTATTCAAGTTTCAGTATTTCGAGTCACGATGATTTCAGTTATAGTTCTTGTATTCATGCATGTGTTCTCATTCAGTACTCTCATGATTATTTAGTTAAGTAATTGTTCATGCATAAGCCCTTGCATTTAGCCTTACATCATCTTCATACTCGGTATATTCCCGTAGTGACGCTTTTGCGCTATGGGGTTTTATCTGACACCATAGGTTCAGAGGCACGAGATCCAAAGTACCCTTAGCAGTTCAGTCCCAGTCAGCAGCAGTAGACATAGTAGTGAGTGCTCTTCAGTCAAGGCTGATATTTATTTTTATTATTATCGTATCATATTTGGTTTAATTTTAGTAGACAGAGTTAGTTGGGGGCATGTCCCATCAACTCCCCAGTTCAAACAGTTTAGAGGCTTTTCGGACAGGTGTATCAGTATTCAATTTTCAATTTTGAGTATTTTTAGATGTTTTGAACCTTATGGCTAGTTTTTGCACTTATTATTTATATTACGCAGTGTTCAGGTACAGATATCATTAGAGGGTTGGCTTGTGGTCCTTCTGGATGATGAGCACCGTGTGACGTTCCGATTCTAAAAAATTGCGTCATTACAGAGAGCGATAAAGGATTTGGAATCAATTCAATTATGGAGATCTGTAAAGATTTGTGGTTATAATTCCTACGATCCATCAAAATTTGTAACTAGCCAAGTGTTTCGGAATTCTAACAATTTGTTAGGACTTATGATTTGACAATTAATATTCATATTCCCTCAAAAAGTTAGCGATTGATTTTTCTAGGCACTTCTATTTTTAAAACATAGCTAGGGATTAGATATAAGTAACATTCCTATATAAATCATAATCCTTGGAAGAAAAATGTAGCGCCAATATTGGTTTTGTAAAAATAGAATTAGCTTAAATTTTCTCTAGAGAAAATCCCTATATTTTTAAAAATTCAGAAATGAAATATGTTTTTTTGGGAATAGGACACTTCTAGTAAAGTTTATTGTTGTCAATGAATATTAAAGAAATCTAAGTTTTCTAGCTAAAATTTTGTAGCATGTTCTGCACTAGTGTTTGAGAGCATGGTAATTCATCTAGATTTTGCTAATATATTATATCAACTTTTTTTAACAGAATTGAAATATGAATGATGATAATGAACATTCTATATAGAATGTTCGTTATCATCATTCAAACATTGATTCTGTTATATAAATTTGCAGGAATATATTAGCCTAGATGAATTATCATGATCTTAAACACTACAGGAGAACATTCTATGAATTTTAACTAGAGAACTCAAATTTCTCTAGTATACATTTTTATTGAAAAATTCCACTGGAAGTATCCTAATTCCTAGAAACATATTTTGTCTCAAAATTCAATCAAATAAAGGAATTTTTTCTAGAGAATTTTTTGGCTAATTTTTTTGTGAGAAGAACCAATATTGGTGCTAAATTTTCCTCCAAGGATTATTGTTTAAATAGGAATGTAACTTATTACTAATCCCTAGCTATGTTTTAATTAGAGAAGTCCCTAGTAAAATCAATAGCTAATTCTTTTTTAGGGAAGACACCTATTTATCATCAAATCTGAAATCCTAGCAAATAGTTAGATTTTAAAAATACAACTAGTGAGAAATTACAGTGAACCACCAGAATTATAATCACATATTTTTTCTTAAAATTTTCTCCAAATCAACTTCAAATGACTCAAAATATGCTTTATAATATTTTAATACCAATAAAAATAATTTAAAATGGTTATATCTAGCCTAAACATTCAATAATAAATAGGCATATTTTTTATTCTTTAATAATTTTTCAATTCCACCAAAATTGCCAGTGGTATTCTTTAATGAGTTAGATACAGATGAAAGAGCTACAGACTTATGCTCATTGTGGGAGGAATATCTTAAAGACCCTAGATGGCATCCCATTAAAGTCGTTACGGTTAATGGAAACCTAATTTAATGTGACTGATGATCAAGATGAAAAGCTGAACGACTTGAAGAAAAATTAAGGCGGGGAAGTTTACAAAGCCGTCACAATAACTTTGACAGAGATTAATGATTACAACCCGAGTGGAAGATACATCATCTCAAAACTTTGGAATTTTATTGTTAGTAAGAAAGCTACTATGGAGAAAGGAGTTACTTTGTTACTAAACTTATGAAAAAGAAGAGACGACTGGATTTATGCTTTCATGAGCTTCACCTTTGCTCTTTAGGCTGCCCCAAGAATGGGGTGGGTGTGATAACAACTCCAAACTCATAATGACATCTGAACAATGTCCTTCCACTATTTTTAGGATTTTATCTTCAATAACATCCCATAACCTAACATGTTGTGTGTTCCCTTTCTTTATATGTTTGACAATGCCCTTCATCTAGGATGAAAATCAAAAGGGGGTGACTGAATTGAAAAATTCCTTTGAGTCAATTAATAATCCTTCCCAACCAACATACCTGCAAATCAATATACTCAATAAAATAGATTAGATTTAAACAAGTAGGAAAGTAAATAAGTAATTGAAGTAAAGGCCAAAAGATTTTATCTAGGTCCGGAACACTAATGTGGTGCCTACTTCAAGTCCCCTTGGGTTTTAAAGGTTTCCTCAGATTTTTTCATAGTGGAGTTGTAGTACAAGTGTAGTGAACAAGTTCTGAAGCTTATTTTGATTTTCAGATCTTGTGACATAGACTCAAGCGGTATAACTAAGTTGAGTCGATCTTATTCTTGTGTAAGTACTGTTCACTAAAAAGTACAAAACATTATGGAGACTAAGATTTAGACACCCTATGAATTTCCTTTGAAGTTACGCAAGTTCTCCGACCTTCAGTCTTTTTCTTTTATACTCTTCAGCTGCTTCGACTTGTTCTCTTCATAAGGAAATCCAAGGGATTTCCTCTAAATCAAGAATTTAAATTGATTTCTTAATTGAGCGGTTGAACTATATAGTATATCCATATTAGATATGTCCATATATGGCGCAACCTTCTTTTCACAGATGTCCATATGTCAATATTAGATATTTTCATGCAGAGGGTGTGATCTTCTTTCCATTTTGCTTTTCCATGGTAGATATTGTAGTGATTCATTCGTCAGTCATTTGGGTTATATTTTGGGATATAATGAGATCTATAATTGATGCTTTTCAAAGTTTAGCATTAGCTTATTTTACTTGTTTCTTTGTGCGGGAAATTCTTGGAGATCCTAGGAGATTATAGATTGATTCTTTAGGGATCCTTTAATGCGACTACATTTTTCGTATATCCTGCCAGGTATTTATTTATTAATTTTTAATTATTGAAACTTATTACGAGAATATGGGGCTAACAATCTCCCTCTTTTTTATAATGATAAATAATAAACATCAGTTGACTTCCCTATTACTGCAATCGATTCTCTCCCTCTTTCTTGATCTTTATTGTCTTAGAGCATCGGTTTAATTCCATGATTTTGTAATCGACTTGATACCCTTGAATCAAAAGCCTTTCTATTGTTTTATTCTTCTCCCTCTTTTTACATAATTAAAAAGAACAACACAATAAACAGGCAAACAAAAACAACAGGCATAATGCAGAAAAGCAGTCAAGATGATCATCAAAACATAAAAAATATGGCAGACATTATTAGAAAAATAATTTTATAACTTTAAAAAAGGGGAAAAGACCCTATTTTGAATAGAAGTCATCATTTTAACGCTTGACAATAAAGTAGGTAAGAGTATTGTGTATGTTGAGAAAGAACCGTCCAGGATTTCTTGACATTCTTTGAGAAAGAGGAATAGGAATTCTTGACTGGTATTGCAAGGTTGTTCATTGAGGAGATAGTTTTAGGTTTTATGGATTCCAAACGAGTAAAAAACTTATTAAATAGCTTGACGCCTTCTGCTTGGATCCGTTAATAGTCTGCCGCACCTTGCCTACATCAGTTCTTGTGTCTTTCCCTAACTGTACATCTTGGAAATCAACTCCTGAAGTAGCATTAACCCTTTCTCAATTGCCTTTAGTCAATCTTTGAGCTCCTCCAATTCCTTCAACAAAAGAAGCATGATGTTAGTGATGACTGACCTGATTACCTTAGGAAGATCTGATTTTTCTTTGGCAGAGTCCTTTTTACACCATTCGTTGTCCACCAAGACGTATCCCATGCTGGCGAAGATCTTAGAATCATAAGTGCAAGAGACTTCAACTATTAGATATACAGATAGGTCAATGGAGTAATACAAGAGAGTTCTAGTAATCAACAATCCATAAGGCAAGCTAGCGGAGGCATAAGCATCTGCATCACTTTCAAGCATATATTCTCTAAATCAAACCCAATATATCTTGTACTTTTTCACCATGTAGTATAAAACAAACACATCATGAAGAGTGACATTTCTAATAGAGCCTTTTTCTGGGAATTAGTGTGGTAGCTACATGAGCCATAATACAGTACTTAAAGAAGAGTGACAAGGGATGTAAGTTGGATGAGATTATGTCTAGGTCGGACACACCTTGTTTGTCTTCCTCGAAGTAAACTTTAAAATCTTCAAGCCAGGAGTTATTCATAAAGGGAATTATCCCGAAGAATATTGTATCAAAAACTTTTTTAAAAAAGAAATCATTGAGTATGATGCTTGTGCCACGCATGAGAGTTTCTAGTTCACCACTATTAGGAGAAAGGTAGAGGTTTGCATAGAACATACGAACAGGGTCCTCAAATACTTTAGGTCCACAAAGACAAAAAACTAGATATAAGTCTTGGAATTTAAAAATTGAACTTACATTGCAATATGCATACTTTAATTAGCATAGATTCACTATTAGATTGGGAATAACTAAGCATTTTTAAAAGCAATGAACTTGTGTTCTTGCTAATAGGTCCAAAATTTATGCATGTCCTCTGGTGGGAGAGTATCCAAAGTATTTGAGCAAGGTTTCTTGAGTGAGGAATTGGGGATTGGGTAGAGTGTTTTTTAGTGACAGTTGAATACCGACAATGAGAAGAGGATCTATTAGAAGAGCCATAGATGAGGATCGGATAAGGATTATCGGTTTGATCATTAAGAAGAGTTTTGGTGTGGTTATCCATGGAATGAGTTTTGGTCATTTGAGAGGGACTAAAGCTAAACAAGGGTTTTAAAAGGGTGAAAAGGGAGACGAAAAGGAGGATAGATGAAGCAAGGTGAAGTGAGCCGAGGGGAAGATGAAAAGATGTGAAGGGAATAAAGGCGACTTACTAATTATGAAAGACGATAGAGGTGTGTTGGGAAGGTAAAAGGGTAAAGAGGCGGTAATTGAGAAGAGAGAGAGAAAGAGGTAGCTGAAAAGAGGTAAAAATAATTATGATGCTAAGTAAAAAAAGTTTACCAAAATTACGAGTCTTTACGAGGCAAATATAATGAAGTAGTTAAAATAAAGTTTACCAAAAATAAAATTACAAGTCATTAATGCTGGTAATACCAAGCCTTTTTTGTAAGGAACAAAATATTTCTTCTAACAAAGTAAAAATATCTGGTAACTAATTTTTGAAATCAACAAATGTAGGGAAAAATCACCATTTTCTACATGATCTCTAATAAAATGATGTTTAATGTCAATTTGCTTTGCACTAGAATGATGCACAGTATATTTGGACAAACTGATAGTACTGGTTTTGTCACACATTATAGGCATAAATTCAAATGTCAAATTATAATTAAGTAGTTGATGCATAATCCATAGAATTTTCTATGACTTTGATGGGATGCTATCTAGGGTTTCTAAGGAATTCCTCTCACAATGAGAATAACTCCATAGCTCTTTCATCTTCTTCTTGCTAATCATAGTTCCTCTTTATTACTTCATGGAATGGTTTGTTGTAAAGCTTCCCCATCTAATTAACACCAATTGGATCAACTTTTGGTACCTCCTTTAAGCTATCAACCAACACTTTTTGAGTGTCTTGTAGCTCATCATTACTATTTATTTCCTTCGTTGTCAGAGTATGATTTAATGTTTCCAAATTATTGTATTCTTTTTACTTCTCTCTTAAACTTTTAAGGGGTTTTTATACCTTTACAAAACTTCTTGATCAACTTCATCTATTATATATTTCATAACATTCAAGGACTATGCACTTGTTTGCGAGGATTTGTTTACAAATACTGAATTGTGCGCTTGTGATAAAATCCTCACAAACAAGTGCATAGTCCTTGAATATGTTGAAACATATTGAAGATGAAGGTGATCAAGAAGTTTTGAAAAATATGGATGAACTACTTAATATTTTAAGAAAGAAAGAAGAAGAATACGATGGTTTGGAAACACTAAATTAAACTCTGATAGTGAAGGAAAGAAATAGTAATAATGAGCTGTATAATGCTAAAAAAGAATTATTTAATGGGCTAAAAGAGCTATCAAGTGTTGTTCCAACTGCTATTAGGAGAATGGGGGAGCTAAACAACAAACTATTCCATGAAGCAATGAAGAGGAACTATAATGAGTAAGAAGCAGATGGAAGAGCTACAGAGTTATACTCATAGTGAGAGGAATACCTTAGACACCCTGGATTGCATCCCATCAAAGTCTTTATGGTTAATGAGAAATCGTAAAATGTGATGGATGATGAAGATGAAAAGATGAAAGACTTGAAGAAAAGTTATGGTGAGGAAGTTTACAAAGTTACCACAATAGCTTTTACAGAGTTACCATGTATCATCTCAGAGCTTTGGAATTATGCAGTAAACAAGAACTATATTCTGGATGAAAGAGTTACTGTATTACTAAATATGTGGAAAACTAGGATACTTCTCAACAATTTCTAAATGGACGACACAAAATCCATGACAGATCTTCTTGATCTGTCATGGGTTTTCCAGATCTACGACAGGTGGGAAGTTGATGTCCCGATTTCTGCCACTTTTGATGGGATAAAATTATCGATGAAATTTCATCTTTCAAATAAAAATTAAAATTGAAAAGTTTGTTTGATGACTTTTTATAGTGTTGAGTAAAAGTGTATTGAAACTGGAGAAAATTGAAGGAAAGGTGTCATTTAAGTCTTGGATGAAGTATTGGTGACATTGACTAACTTAAAGGGTACAACATAATTAAGAAACTTGATTAGGTTAATTGTGAACTTGATTAATATTTTCAAAACTTTCTAATCTTTTAAAAAATACAAATGAACCCACACCCCCTCCTATCGAAATCAACCGTCTCTCCCCTCTCTCTCGACAGTTTCTCCCAACCAATAGTTCTAAAAATTTCTTCTTTCAATCCCCACCGACTTTAACCTCCAGCAATAAATAGTTGTGCTTCGTGACAAATATCGACTTTCAACCATCAATCAACGTGACAACCTTGGTCTTCGTCCATAACAACTTTGAGTTCTTCATCATTCCTTTTCCTCTTTCACATGTAAAAAATTATGGCCTTTTTAATTTTAAAGAAAAATAGAAACTTGAGCCAATTTCTCTTCTAGTATTAGTTAACAATTTTAATAATTATTAATTTAATTTGAAATGTGTTCTGAATAAAATCCTAATTTTTGGTATTTTTTCTCTTCTCTTTTTGAAGTCAAATATGATTTTTTGTTGTTTGTTGCATTTTTTAAAGTTTGATTTTTGCTGTTTGTGTCTGTATAAAAAAATAATGATGTTGATGTTTTTGGCGTTGCACCCATTGTTGGGTTGATTTGTTCTTGTTCTTAGTAAAAATGATGATATTGTTGTTGTTCTATTGAACAAAATCATGCTACTATTTTTTGTAATAGATTAACTTTCTGATGTAATAGATTAACCTTCTGATGTAATAGATTAATCATTTGATGCAATAGATTACCATTTGATATAACAAATTTACTCTCTGATGCAAAAGATTAACCATCTGATGCAACAGATTTACCATACAATGCAACAGATTACCAATCTAATGTAACAGACAAACCATCGAATTAAAAAATATAATGCGACATATTAACCATCTGATGTAACAAATTTACCATCAAATTAAAAATTTAATGCAAAAAATTAACCATATGATACAACCGATTAACCATATGATACAACAAATTTACCATTAGATATAATAGAGAAACAATCTAATTAAAAATTTGATGCAACAGATTAACCATTTGATGCAATAGATTTACCATTGAATTAAAAATCTAATGCAACAGATTAACCATATGATGCAATAGATTAACAATCTGATGCAACAGATTTACCATCAGATACAACAGAGCGACCATCTAATTAAAAATCTGATGGAATAGATTAACCATCTAATGCAACAGATTTACCATCTGATGTAATAAAGGAACAATCAAATTAAAAAGCTAATGAAACATATTAATCATCTGATGCAATAGATGAACCTTCAGTTAGATAAAATCCTATCAACTATTAAACCAGGACATATCCAAGACTTGATTTTTCTAACCGATCATTCATGTGTCATGATAGACGGCCCTTCCGTTGGAAAAAATCTTAACAATATTGACCATTGATAACAGTTCCAACAGATCACTCATATGTTGCAACAAATGTGTAATCTGTTACATAGACTAGTCATCTGTTTCAACAGATGAGTGATTTATTTTTATTCTTGCAATAAATTACTCATTCATTGAAATAAGTTAGTTATATGTTGCAACAAATAACTCATATATTGCAACAGATGTGTGATTGTTGCATAGAATATTCATCTATTTCAACAGATGAGTGATCTATTTTTATTCTTACAACACATTACTTATCTATTGCAATAGGTTAGTTATATGTTGTAACGGATTGCCTACCTGGTGCAACAGATGTGTGATCTATTGGAACTATTATTTTACTAGTGTACATGTTAGATATACTGTTATTCTATTTTAACGATGCATTAATTAATTATAATCTATTTTATGTTCCTGTTACTTTTAGATTATATGGCTCCCCCAAAAAAACTTAATTAAGTCCAAGTAAAGGAACAAGTAAAGAAGCTAGGCTACATCCACCACTCTATGAGCTTATTTTACAAGTGTTATCTCAATCAGAATCAGAACATAATGAACATAGGGAGGAATTATGTTTCAAAAGAGATTATTCAAAAGCTAATAGTCCTTCCAACAAAGAGTTGGTCAAAACCTTCATCATTGATAGTTATCCTATGAGAATGCAGTGCGATGGTGCCACAGATTTAATGGGTGATTTCCTGGTTAAGTTATCCATGAGAAAATCTTTTGACACCTTCAAAAAAATAATTCGAGAATAAAATTTGGATTCTTATTTCAGGGACAATTACTTTGGGCAATATCTTGATATGCCGGATGACAACAATGCTCGTTTCCATATAAAAATCATATATGATCCTCTCAAGCATAGGTTTATGTATGAAAACAAAGATAAGATGGATGAAGTGTGGATAAATTACTGTGGCATGCCTATTTTTTGGGTTGGAAGGACTTTGCCATAGTTACTAGACTAAGATGTTACCCTCCTTCTCTTTCTCAAGTTATACCTATTCTAACTCCAAAAAAGCTCTTCATACAACCAAAAACAACAAATGCAAGTAAAGTGATCTTGAATAATTGGTGTCCCTTGTTGGTCCAAACTTTAAAAATAAAAATTTGTTTGAAGCGTTGAAAGGTAAAAGACTTTCAAAGAAGCACAAGTAATCATTATTCTTGGTTTGGTTTGCACATAATATTTTTTGGGCGAGAGACGTTAACAGCAATATACCACTTGGTTTAATAAAGCTCTCCGAGGATCTAAAGGCATGTAACAGCTATCCTTGGGGTTATGAAAGCTTCAAAATGAGTGTCAAATATTTTTTGATTCCGTTAACACAAAAGATAGTCAACCTATATGGCTTTCCATGAGATTTCATAGTAAATATTTCTTTAATTATGATATGATTCATTTTTTTTTCAATAATACTTTTGATTTACTGGCGTTATTCTATAGGCTTAGGTGTTTGAAGCCATTCCTTATTTGAGACACAAGTGAACTACCAGGAAGAAGTTTTCTGTCTAAGAATCTTGAGGTGGTTGTCGGTCAAAACTGATAAAAATGCAAAATTTCTTAATCTCTTCAACCCCCCGACAGATGCATTAAGTCTAATTATAATTAAGTTTTGATTTTAATTAATGATTTTTTTGAATGATCTAATCAACATTATAATATGTATTGATTTATATTAGATTGTGCATTTGTCGTTTGTTCCGACCAATTGAGAGTTAAAGATGCCATTTTTTCTTATTTTATGGTCTGTACAAACTTTATCGGACCCTAAGGTCATTAACAGAATAAAAATAAAATTGTTTGGAGCAACAACCATCACAAGAAAAATAATTTTAGAGGTGGGCATATTATTATTGATGGTGTTAGTGGTGATAGAGCTGTTAGTGATGGTAGTGGTGCTGCCGTTGGGGCTAATGATGCTCCTCTTATAGTTTTTAAAATAAACCATTATAGGTATGATCAAACTGGTTATACAGATTTTTACCCTCCTAGCGAATGTTCTACATGCAAATGTCAAGAATGCAAGGCGAAACATAATGTAGTGATTAATACTATTAATGCATTAACAACTTCTACAAAGGAATTGACATCTAAGAAGGGTGTTATTCCATCAAATAGGATTTCATATCCATCCACTCCATTAGAGATTAAGGCTAAGAGGAGAAGGAAAGTAATTTTCAAGTCATTATCAAGCAGTCAGAAAAGCAACATTGCAACTCTGTTATCTTTGTGTTGCACTATTGAGAAATGTACAAAGTCCAAAGGAGAGCAACATGACCTGAAGAAGGTGAATATATAACATGTGTTCCAACTAACAAATAGACACATATCTGTTTCAACATATGACCTATTTGCTAAAAATTATCAAACAAATATATACATCTGTTGCAATAGTTGACTAATCTGTTACATCAGATACAATATCTGTTGCAATATATGTCTCGTCTATTTTAGAAAATCAAGTAGCACTATATACTATTTTGTATTTGTACCAAAAGATGACCTGTCTGCTGCAGTAGATGGGTCATCTGTTAGGACAATTAAATCAAGACTTCTTACTATTTCAGTTTTCCAAACAGATGAGTCATATGTTGCAACAGATGGCTCATACATTGGAAATTATCATCCAGGTCTTCTTCATATTTTAATTTGTTCCAACAGATGATTCCTCTATTGCAATAGAAAGATAATTTATTTCGGATAATTTAAGATAGGAGAAATACCTATTTAATTTGCCAAAACAGATTAGTGATCCTTTTCCATTTTTTTGTATCTCTGTGATTAGGATTAACAATTCTGCCTTTCCAAGTGGATGCCACAGTAGAAGAAACTACTGAACAATATTGACAATATACTACTCTTCAAAGATCTACGATGATTGATGCCAAATTCCATAGCATCGAATGAAGAACAACTTATCCGTATTGAGTAGATCTTTATAGCTTGAGTCTGTCAAAGTAATAACGTCACCCCTACTTAGGAATTATTGGCATCAAAACTGAAATTGTTGATTTATTTATTGAGATCTGTACCCATAACAATTTTTTTACATTTCGTTTATTTGTTGATTTATTTCATGTAATTTTTGAAAGCTTTGATTTATTTTATTTTTTCTATGAATTTTATTTTATCCTTAGATTTGAACTTATTAATTGAAATAGAATACTAGATTCAAATATTGCAACAGATAAGGTATCTGTTGCAACAGATGACATATCTATTGGAAAATATCAAACATATTTAGACATATGTTGCAACATGTAGGCCATCTATTGGAATTTATCAAACAGGTTTTCCCAATGTTATAACAGATAGACTTAGATAGAAACATTGTCATAATGCAATAGATGACCAACCTATTACAACAGATAAACTATCTGTTAGAACAAATAGAATTTACAACTGATAAACAATCTATTGCATTATAAAAAATTCAACTTTCATCAGACAAAAAAATTGCCACTACATGTAAAGTGAAGTGGCTTAAAATAAAAAATTGTTATGGTGTTTGTCTTTCTACATCTTATTCTTTATACACAGGCTCCAAGCGTCTAATTAGTACCCCATAAGCCCAGATCTATTGCATGTTTGCAATAATATTTTTGCATAAAAAGGTTGTTGGCTCGGCCATTTCTGTGCCGCTCAGCAAACATTCGATGTGTGCAAGCACGTACGATCGACACGCTACAGCTTTTTTATTTGTTGGAATGTCCATGTACTTGTTTTGACCTTCAAAATCCCATGTTTTCTTATCAACACTTATGCTGGCAAATGATTTATCAGTTTACTCTGCCTCAACAAGTTGGGGAACAACTCTAATAGTGGCTGCATGTGGGTAAAAGAATGGCATCATCGAAAGGGTAAGTTGTAGTCATAAACCTTGATCTTTCCCTCCCCGAGTAGTATCTTAACAACCAGAAAATATATGACGTCCACGTTCATGAATGCAAGAATTCTTTTTGCCTTGGTGAAGCTCTTGTTGTATGGATATGTCCTCTCCCCTCTAACATATTTAATCATTTTTTCATCCTACTTGAACCCAGAAACTAACAAAACAAATCCTAGGCCACTGGGAGTTGACGCTAGCTTAATGAGCTCATCGTACCTATCCTTGAAATTATTGTAAAAGTTGAGGTCCACTATCCTATCGATAGCATAATATGCTTTTGTGTATGCTAATTGCCTGCCCCTCATGAGGCATAGAATTTCTTCAACATACTGTGATATTAAAAGATAATTTTTAAATAGGTTAGTAATTGTAAAGAAGAAAAACATAGTGGAAAGATGCAATAGATGATCTATCTGTTGTAGAGGGTTCTCTGAATATATTCATAGATTACCCATCTAATGAAACTGATCTAATAGATAGGTAATCTGTTGCAACAAAACCACTACTAGTTGAAAAGAATACCCAGCTGTTGCAACAGATGACAATCTGTTGCGTAGCTTCTTCTTTACAGGGTAGATTAGAAGTCTAGGTTAGGAAATGTAAACTTACCTTATCTACGTACCAGTTATGCATATCTGCCATATTCTTGAAGTCTTGTGTGAAAAAGGAATACATAGCTAATTTTGTATGCGTTGCTTTTAATTCAAGGCCCGTCATAGATTCCTCTTCTTTTTGGCTCCAAGTTCTACTTATAAGTCCACCTTCTTCAATGGCTCATGAACTTTAACAACTTTAGGAAAGGGAGGAGTAGTCATTTATTTTGGTTTTCGATTGGAGAGTATTTGGTTAATTTTTCTTTTCTTCCTCCTAATTGCCACTGTAGGAGTGTATGGCTCCATCACCTTTTTGGATGGTATGACGTACCTCTTGCATTTTAATTCCTCAACAGTGTAACACCCTGAGTCTGTATTCTGGACGTTACCCGATGCTCATAATATCGAAGGACCACAATTTAACCCATGATTGGTACCTACTGTAATCACTGAATAATACTACTATAAAAATGCAAAAATTTAGCTAAAACTGCCATAAGGTTCAAAATTAAATCAACTACTGAATACGAAAAATCTGTACTATAAATTGAACATCTTTTCGAAATACTCTTGCCTGAAATGCCTCAAACTGAACTATCTAAAAGTTGAGTTGATAGGACAAGCCCCAACTAACTCCACCTACTGAAGTACTGATAACTAAAAATAATAATATATCCTGGAACTATGAGGACTTACCTCTAATCTGCTGCTGATAATCTGGGATGCTAGGTACGGTCAGGAGTCCGTGGATCTGAACCTATGATATAAGACATCATAGCACAAAAAAAGGTATGCATCAGTACTTTGAATGTACTGGTATGCTAGGAGAGGTAAGGCTTAACACATGGGTTCATATGTATGAATAATAACTGACTGAATGGCATGAACCTAACTGAATGATACTATGTGTATATTTGCAACTGCTGTAAATACTGATTATCTAATGCTATGAACATAACTATGTATACTGTAATTGAGATTTCATTAACACTAGATAATTAGTTCTAAAAATTGAATGACTGATATCTAAGTTTACTGATACAATATTACTATTAACTGAGAGATTGTTTCTGACAATCCTGATTCTATACTGAGCTGGGTGACTATATCTGGCAGTCCTGATTCTAAAAATTAACTGAGGTTTTATACTGAGTCTGAAACTTAAACTGCAGGAGTTTTCATCTAACCGACATACCCCGATTATCAACTAAATTGGGGTCCAATATATGACCCTAGTTGGAAGGGCGTTAGCACCTTTCCAAGGGATACTAACAATGGTTAAGAGTTAACCCTTTCTAATATGAATCCCTTTTGTCAACCATCGCGGGCAAGAAAACTCATAAAAATGTATCAACCCTAGACTGGCAAGAAGACATCTCAACCAATACTGGCTACGTAGTTCTGTAAAGTAGGGATTGCTACTAAGGGTCAAAACCTTTACTGACAGGAATGCCCCCATCCCTGGGTTCGCTCGGTGTTGATTCCTACTCCCAACTTAATAGACACTGAACTAATTTCTAAAATGTACTAGGCTTGACTGAACTATTGTTGATCGTGTTGTCTATCTGAACTGGACTGAGTTCACTGTGTTCTGATAACTGATTGAATACTCTAGGTTCTGTTTACTAGCTGAAAGTACTAAGTTCTATTAGTTGTCTGAGTACTACTGGATGTGACATCACTGAGACTATTCTGAAACTACTGTAAATCTAGGTAAAAATCTAGATTGTCAGGTATTAGATACCCCCAAGACTCGATTACGTAAATTGTAAAAACATAGCACAATCTTAAAAGCATGATAGCTAGACACTTTGTCACAATTTCTTCATTGAGACATTTTATCAAACACTTGCATGGCATGAACTTGTAAACATGCTAACATGATATGATTTCATTACTCAACTCACCTGAACAATTCATCAAACACTTGGGGAGCATAATTTATACATATAACAATACTATAACATGCAAGCATCATGATCAAAATGCCAAACTTACAAATTCAAGGGCTTTTAACATGAAACCATATAACAGCACACACATGCTATTTGTTTCTTAAGAAACTTGCAATTAATCCTTGATTATAAACCTAACTACATCATAATTATGAATACAATCAAATTCAACATGAAATTCACGAAAAGAAATCAACTTGTAATTTGAAAAGGGTTCTTGAAATCCAAGGGTAGAAGGAAACCCTTGGATGAACACCTAATATACCTTGATACTTGAATTACTGAAGATTAATGGTGAATTTCTTGAATCTTGATCTTGGCTTGATGGACTAGGGTTTGCTATTGAGAGGATTTTAATGAATAATGAGAGTATTTTGCCTATTAACGGGTTTAATCTCATGTTTTGGGGTATAATAGAAGTGTGGAAAAAGTCCCAAATACCCCTCTGGATACTGATTTAATTACTGAAAAATATGCCCAGCGATATACATACCGATGCACTGCGTTGATGGTATCAATACGATGACCATCGCACCACGCGGAGTTCATGTTGGTTCACTGGAATTACACTAAAAGCTAGGGAAAAATTATCCATAGACGCAATGGGTAATGTAATGCATCGAGATCGTGTTAACCCACTGCTTTGGTCACCTGAAAATGATACAAATGAGGTCCAAAATTCTGAAACTCACCCGAAGTGACCTATTGACACACCTAATCATGATTCAATTCAAGGATAAACATTTTAAGGTTATAAGGGTCGTAAAATAGGGTCGCCACTTATGATAGCTAGAATAAATTCTAAGAATAAACACTTGGCTGAAATTTCTAAGTCTGGGACCTCTTTTAAACGTTAACGGACTGAGTTAAGTTTAAAATTTTATTAAGTCTTAAAATATCTCACCCTTGGGAAGATTCATCCTCGAATGAGACTTACTAAGCTGAAAATACTGATAGACTGAATTTATATACTGAACATGCACAACTGAAGCATAATTACATGGCTGAAAGTACCAATACACTGAGTTATCATACTGAACATGCATAACTGAAGAATGACTGAGTTCTGAAGACATGACATATGACTGAGCTATTTCATTAAGGTATACATAATATGAAAATGCTATACAACTGAACTGTTACAGATTTGTAAAGGTAATCTGAGCATGTAACTGAGTAAATTCAAGAAAAACTGTCCATTGAGCTGAGTTTGAGTTTGCAGAGAAGAGGTGATGATACTTGGTCCCCATATCTACTTCTGCTTCCCAAGTTACTCCTCAATGGACTGATTCCACCAAAGAACTTTGACTAGAGGAACCTCTTTGTTCCTTAGTCTGCGAACCTGAAAATAGAGAATTTCAACTGGGATTTCCTCATAAGAGCGGATGTTCTAGACATCAATACCCTCTATCAAGACTACAACTACTGGGTGCACTGAAGCTAAGTCTGAGAGAAACTCAAGCACGTAAGCTACCTTTTCGAAACGACTGAGAATTTTGTAAGAATAGACATATCAGGGACTGAGTTTCCCAATCTTGGAAAACCTCTTCACTCCTCTCACAGGAGAGATTTTCAAATATACATAATCACCTCTCTCAAACTCAAGATCCTTTTTTCGTACATCTGCATTCAATTTCTGTCGGCTCTGAGCTGTCTTGAGCCTTTCCCTGATCAACTAAAACTTTTCTAAGGAATCAAATACCAAGTTAGGCCCTACCACTGTGGCCTCACCCACTTCAAACTAACTAATGAGAGATCTAGATCTTCTCCCATAGAGCACCTCAAATGGAGCTATCTAAATACTGGAATGACAACTGTTATTAAATGCAAACTCAATCAAAGGGAAGTGATCATTCAAACTATCCTTAAAGTCAAAGGCACGCACTCTTAACATATCTTCTAGAGTCTGGGTGGTCCTTTCTTCTTGACTATCTGTCTGAGGAATAAAGACTGTACTGAAGTGAACTTGGGAACCAAGACCTTTTTGGAAGGCATTCTAGAAATAAAAGGTAAACTAGGTACCTCTATTTGAGATAATGGATATAGGGACTCCATGCAGTCTTGTAACACCCCACATATGGTACTCATAATGCTACATAGTGCTAATAATCTCGAAGGACCACTAGCTAACCCATGACTGATATATGTAACTGAGCAATGCATAATATACTGTATAAATATAGAAAAAAGGATGAAAGTCTATAAGCATCAAATATCTAATAAAACATAACATCTAAAAATATGGTATATCAATACCAAATGGAATTAACTGTCTGAAAATGCTATAGTCTGAAAGCCTCTAAAACTGAACTTTCTGAATAAGCAGTTGATGGACATGTCCCCAACTAACTCCAACTACTGAAATAACAAAGTACTAAATATATGAAATAATAAAATCATAACATCCTCGAATGATGAGGACTCACTGCTGACTCTGACTGCTGAAATTTAAATGATATTGATGCTCTGGAGCTCGTGCTTCTGAACCTATGGTAGAAAACACCATAGCACAAATGCATCAGTACGATTGAACATACTAGTATGCAAGGTGAGGTAAGCTGAATGCAAGGGTTCATATTCATGAACAATACTAACTGACTGAGTAACATGAATGTGAGAATGCATGCATGAATTTGTAACTATAAATGAGAGCATGATAACACTGACTACTGAGTCTATATACTAATAACATGGATTTCTGATAACTGATATAACTGATATAACTAATACTGAGCGACTTTGTCTGACATTTTAAGTTCTGATGGAACTAGCTGACTTCAGTATTAAGTTGAATGACTATATTTTACAGTCCTGAATTCTGTAAAACTAACTGAGTTCTATTATTAAGATTGAGACTGAGACTGTGGAAGGTAGTCATATAACCGACAAGCCCTAGTTAAAGAATTATTACTGAGTTGGGGTCAAATCTGTAACCTCAATTAGAAGGGTGTCAATACCGCGCCACTAGTAAGGACAAGCTGTTAGTGACCGTGATCTAATAGGTACTCTAACGAGAACGGTGAGACCATTATATAATAGGTTGAGTCACCTCATCTACCCTTATCTAGTAGGTTTAATGTCTCAACCTACGCTGGCTACGTAGTTCCAGAGCGCAAGTATTTCTTCTAACAATCACACCCTCAACTAATAGGTGAGTTCCCTTCCTTGGGCTTACTCTGTGTTGAATCCTACTCCCATCTGAATTGACACTGAACATAATTAACTGAACTAAACTAAACTGAGTTAATTGAGTTCCGTTAACTGGAAGACTACTATTGAGATCTGATAACTGACTGTGATTACTAAGATTACTAAGATTACTAAGATTTTAGAGTTTTCCTGAGCCATGTAACTGACTGAATTCTACTGAGTTTTGAAGCTGACTGAGAAAACAACTAATCATGGCGTGACTGAGATTTATCATGAAATTGAAGCTTGCTCTAGGAACACAGCTAGGTTGTTGGGTATAAGTACCTCAGGACTCTATACCATGAAACTGAAAAAACATGACACTTCTTGAACACATAACCATGGTCAATAATTAATAGAAGTATCATTAGGGATTTTCATGAAGTATTCACATACCACAGGCTTACACATGAATAAGAATGTATATAAACATGTCCTAATTCCCTAAGACTAATCTCATAAGAATTACATCAATCCATTACAAGGCATAACAATAGCATGGGAGTCATTTTGAACATAATGGTAACATGAATTCATCATTTAGGTTCTATTGAGTCATAATACACAAGTACTATTCTCTTAGGCATTTTATCAAGCACTTAGTATGCATAACTTAGATCTTAGTCATGATGTCAAATTAATACCTTATAATTTCCTAATTAACTCAATTTCATAAATTTTAACCCACATACTAGTGTAGTTTCATGAACAACACATAAAGACTCCAACTTGGGAACCATACAAAAATAACTACATGAACATAATCAATCCACAACATAGACATCACAATTCATAATTTAAAATTGGATTCTTGAGCTTCATGGATGAAAGGAATCTATGAATGAATACTTGACATACCTTGGATGGAGAATTTGTGAAAACTAACGATAGAATCTCTTGAATTTGAAGGTCCTATGAAAACCCAAGACTTGTTCTTGAGAGTATTTCAGAATAACAATAAAATTTTGGTGAAATAAGGGCTGAATCTCTCATGTTATAAGCTTATATTGGGGTGGGAAATTGACCCTTTTACCCTTAAAAATACGGACATTAAATGAATGAAAACTGGGCATCAACTTAATTAGCGACGCGGCGCATTGGTGCATCAATGTGATTCCCAACATATCGTGCCATGATCATGCCAAGCCTCAGTAGTTTTACTGGCAGTCCCTACAGCAATGTTAACTAACGTGATAGGCTACGCAGCGCGCCAAAATTGCATTGGTCCACTATTTTGGTACACCAAATATGGTCTAAATGAGTTTTGAAAAATCCAAAACTTGTTCGGGAACACCTCTTGAGCTTCCTGATCATTAGTCAACAAAACTATAGACCATTTAAGGGGGTTAAGGTCGTGAATTAAGAGTGACAACTTTCAAAGGCTAAAAATACCTAGTCTAGAAGCTTAGCTAGGATTTTCAAAGTATGAAACCCCCTTGACAAGCCTAAAGGACAGATCTAAGCTTAGATATTTTGCGGGGTGTTACAATATCTCCCCTTTGAGAACATTCATCCTCGAATAAGACTGATTGAGATGGGAAAAATACAAACTGAAATATATATAGTACATGAATAACTGAAGCATGATTTCCTGACTTACATGACTGATAAACTGAATATATCATACTGAACATGCATATCTAATGCATGCATAACTAATTCATGAATGAACGAGTGAGATTTATGATGAGATGAGTATCTCATAATAAGGATGCATACCTAATCCATGAATACGTGACTGACATGATGCATGAACATATGATTGAATATGCAATGGGATTTGATACCAAGTTTATAATAGAATTCTTAGCATGAAACTGAATACGAAGTTGGTAAGGAAGCTTAACATGATAACTAAGAAACCTTAAGGAAAGCTATTACCTTGGGCTAAGTCTGAGTTAGCGAAAAAGAGGTGAGGATACTTAGTTCATATATATGCTTCTGCTTCCCAAGTAGCTCCATCAACGGACTGACTTTGCCAAAGAAATTTGACTAGAGAGACTTCTTTGTTCCTCAGTCTACGAATCTGGTAGTCAGGGATTTTGACTAGGATATATTCGAGAGAGAGGTTGTTCTGAATGTCTATGCCCTTTATAGGGACTACAACTACTGGGTTACCTATGCACTTCTTTAGCAAGGAGACATGGAACACTGGATGAACTGAGGCTAGATCTGAAGGCAATTCAAGCTCATAAGCTACCTTGCTAGACCGACTGGGAATTTTGAAGGGACTAACATATCGGGGACTGAGCTTTCCCTTCTTGCCAAATCTCTTCACTCCTTTCAAGGGAGAAATCTTTAGATAAACATAGTCACCAATCTCAAACTCGAGATCCTTTTGGCGCAGATATGCATAAGACTTCTGCCAGCTCTGAGCAGCCCAGAGTCTTTCTCTGATCAGCTGGACTTTTTCTAGGGCAACGAATACTAAGTCAGGCCCTATAACTAAGGCCTAACTAACTTCAAACCAACCGATTATAGATCTACCTCTCCTATCATAGAGATCTTCAAATGGAGCAATTCGAATGCTGAGATGATAGCTGTTGTAGTATGCAAAGTCAATCAAAGAAAAGTAATCATCCTAACTACCCTTTAAATCAATTGCACACACTCACAATATATCTTTGAAAGTCTGAATGGTCCTTTCTGCTTGACTATCTGTCTGGAGATGAAAAGTTGTACTGAGATGAAATCGGGTCCCAGGACTCTTTTGGAAAGTATTCCAGAAATGAGAGGTAAACTGGGTACCTCTGTCTTAAATAATGGAAAACAAAACACCGTGTAATCTAACCAACTCCCTGATATAGAGTTTGGTGTAATCCTCGGCTGAATAAGACGTATGGACTGTAAAGAAATAAGCTAGTTTTGTCATCCTATCTACAATGACCCAAACTGAATCATGCTGGCGGCGAGTATGAGACAAACCTATCACGAAGTCTATGTTCACTTCTTCCTACTTCCAAGTAGGAATACTGAACTCCTGCATGGACCCACTATGCTTCTGATGCTCTATCTTAATCTGCTGATATATAGAGCACTTAGCCACAAACTCTACAACATCTCTCTTCATCCCACTCCTCCAATATATCTCCCAAAATTCACGATACATCTTAGTGGCCCATGGATGAATTGAGTAGCATACACTATGTTCTTCTATGAGAATTCTCTGCCTCAAGTCATCTACACCTGGCACATAGAGATGACCCTGACAACAAAAAAAAACCATCTCCCCCTTTGGAGAAAACCTCTACTTTTTGATCTTTGACTGACTCTTTCAACTTAACAAGACTGGGATCTCTATCCTATTTATCTTTTACCTCAAAAACTAGAGATGATTTTGAGCTATTCTGAACCCATATATTACTTTTTGCTGAATCGACTAGGCGAACACCTAGTCTAGAAAGATGATGGGCTTCCTGAGCCAACTTCTTTTTACTGTCCTCAACATAAGCAACACTACCCATAGATAGTCTACTGAGGGCATCGTCCACTACATTGGCCTTGCTCGGATGATAAAGTACACTCATCTCATAATCTTTTAGAAGCTCTAACCACCTTTTCTGATGGAGGTTAAGATCTTTCTAAGAGAATACGTAATTAAGGCTTTTATGATCTGTGAACAAATCTACATTAACCCCATACAAGTAATGCTTCCAAATCTTTAAGGGAAAAACTACGGTTGCTAACTCAAGATCATGAGTATGATAATTCTTCTCATGGGGTTTAAGCTATCTGGAGGCATAAGCTATGAACTTACTATATTGCATGAGGACACAACCCAAGCCTACTCTAGATACATCACAATACACTATGAACCCATCTGTACCATCTAGAAGATCCAAAACTAGAGCTGAGGTGAGTCGAGTCTTCAACTCCTGAAAACTCTTCTTGCAGGGATCTGAGCACTGAAACTTGACTTTTTTTTGAGTCAATCTAGACATAGAGGATGCAAAAGAAGAAAATCCCTCAACAAACCATCTGTAATAGCTAGCCAGACCCAAGAAACTCCTGATATCTGATAGAGAGATAGGGAAAGGCCAGTTTCTTACTACTTTGGTCCTTTAGGGATCAACTCTAATTCCATCACCAGAAACTATATGACCAAGGAATGCTACTAACCTTAGCCAAAATTTGCACTTACCAAATTTAGTAAACAACTGATGATTTTTAAGAATCTGCAATACTATTCTGAGATAGTCTGCATAATCACGCTTACTATGGGAGTAAACAAGGATGTCATCTATGAAGACTATGACAACATGTCCAAGTACTGCTTGAACACACGATTCATCAAGTCCATGAAAGCTGCTGGGGCATTGGTAAGACCAAAGGACATAACTAAGAATTCAAAGTGACCATACCAAGTTTGCTAGGCTATTTTTAGAATGTCACATCCTCTAACTCTGAGCTGATGATAGCCTGGTCTGAGGTCTATCTTAGAGAAATAGATGGCACCCTGAAGTTGGTCAAACAAGTCATCGATTTTAGGAAGTGGATGCTTGTTCTTGACTGTGACTTTATTGAGTTGACGGTAATCAATGCACATTCTAAGAGACCCATCTTTTTTTTGCATGAATAAGACTGGTGCACCCCACGGGGATACACTTGGTCTAATGAATCCATTATCTAGGAGATCCTTCAACTGTTCTTTTAATTCTCTGAGTTCAGCTGGTGCTATTCTATATGGCGGAAAAGATATAGGCTGAGTATCTAGAAGAAGATCAATGCCTAAGTCTATTTTCCTTTCAAGAGGCATTCCTGGAAGATCTTCAGGAAATATATCTGAATATTCATTTATGACTAAAACTGATTCAAGAATGGGAGTTTTAGAACTAGTGTCCTTAACATGAATAAGATCATAGATACATTTCTTGGATATCATTTTCTGTGCCCGAATGTAGGAAATAAGCTGACCTCTGAAAGTGGAAGTACTACCCTTCTATTCTAGGACAGGTTCATTCGGAAACTGAAATTGGACAATTCTATTTCTACAGTCGACTGTGTCATAGTAGGAAGAAAGCTAACCTATGTCGAGAATGACATCAAAATCAGTTATTTCTAATTTGCCTAAGTCTTCTGAAGTGACTTTTTGGGATACCATAACTAGATAGTTCTGGTATACTCGTCGGGCTATGATGGTTTAACCCACTGGTGTAGAGACTGAGAAGGGCTCTGCTAGAATTTTAGGACTGACTCTGAAATCAACTGCTATATAAGGAGTAACAAAAGACAAAGAAGCTCCTGGATTTAGAAAAGCGTAAGCATGCAAGTGAAAGATATATAACGTACCAGTAACTACATCAAGAGAATTTTCCTGATCCTGTCGGGACTAAAGATCATAGAGTCTATTTGGGCATTGCCCACTAGTAGACTGGAAGTGGCACCTTTCTGTTCGGGTGACTAGACTGAGCTGAGGAACGGTTACACTGATCTTGAGGACCTGGCTGAGTAAAATATCTAACTCTATGGCATATCTTGGAAAATCTAAAGCAAACATCTTTGCCAGCTCTACAAGTACCCTGATGGTGCTTTCCACATGTCTGGCAAATAGGATAGGTTCGAGCACTTCTAATACGGCCATGCGACTTAGAGCCTGGTGCCCTATCTTTATTGCCGTCTCTGAATTTTGGAAATGGAGCAATGGCTGAGGAAGGAGTTGGAATGGATGACTGATGATAGGCGAAATTACGCGCCTATATCAATATATTTTGCCCATATTTTAGCCTAGTTTCGAGAACTAATTATCTATTTCGTACACTTTTAGTCCTTTTTCCTGTAAATGAGCTAACAAATGTGATTAGGAAAGTTTCAGGTATAAATGATGCAAAATACAGCAATTTATGGCTTACTTGACGCAAAAGAAAGCTCACAAACGAGATGGAAAGGAGCTGGACGCATAAAGGACTAAATCTGCTGCATGGAAAATCTGTCCCGGGCTAAAACAGCATTTCTGAAGACTTTGGGACTTACAGACACAAAGCTGGATTTTTGCCATAATACATTAACCTAGTGCAATTAGGTTATGTGTTTCATCATTCTATTTGGATTATAATTTTGTAACCTTACCCTAGTACAATTGGGTCAAGGATTTCATTAGTATATTAGGATTTGGTTATTTATTTTATTAGTTTAGTAGGAGTAGGATAGGAGTATTATAAATACCCTATCATGTTAGAGATTTTGAGGAGAAGGAGGAGACATTCTGACAATTCATTCATCTCCTTACAATTAAGACATCTTCCTACAACCCATTCTCAATTCTTCATTCTTCTACTCTTAAATTCCACAACAAGAGAATCGTTACTTGCTACGGAATCACTAAAACCACACGCCAAACACCTACTATTCACGCCATCCACCATGCAAAACGTGATATCCTTCGCATTCATGGGTAACTAAATCTCTTAGTTGGGGTTATGGAAGCCGAATGAGGTACTATCTATAGCTATGAGTTTGTGAGTTCAAGACAAGTATATTGCTTATATCATTATTCTCTTCATCTTAAATCTACATTCTTTGCGGTTCAAACACAAGAACACGCCATTCTAACATCTAACCTGTTCGAGAGAAAGGTTATTTGTCTAGAAAAGAAGACGCATAGACCAACGCCAGTCTAACATCTGACTTGTTCGAGAGAAAAGTTATTTGTCTGGAAAAGAGATAATGTCAAGGTAGTAGGACACCCTTTCCTATTAAAAAGCTAGTGCCGTACCTGGACTAACTTCTTGGAGAATTCGTACCGTTAGTCACGCTTTAAGCTCGAGAGAGTTAAAGTGAAATAGTCCTTGTTTAGGTCGAGAGACGCTTGGATTTACCATCGACTACAATTCTCTATAAGCAATTACATGTCAAGACTCTACACACTCATAGCCAATAGAGACGTATACCTCAGAAGGTGGACATAACCCCAACGCCTCAATTCTCATTGTTTACAACACACGTGACAATCTCTCTTTATTTTGCTATTTTCAGTTCTTACATTCTTGTTTTGGTTACATACTACAATCCCCCCTTTCCTACGAGACTTGCACTAAAAGTCTAGTAATTTCTCTTGCTTGTTGGCCAAGCTATTCTCTGTGGGATCGATACCCAACCCAGGTTGGGTTCTATATTTGCTAACGACCGCTTTACACTCCCACGAGAGCTGTAGATTGAGCGTTATCAATGACTTTGGGCAGAACTGAGAATGACTTTCACCCTCTAACTTAGGCTGAGCAAAGTTGAAACTACCTACCCTTGCTTTCTTATTCTTCTTCTCTCTTATCTTAGTCTTCTGCTCTTCTATCAGTTGAGTATGGATCATAAGACTGGCTATGTCCATCTCACAAATTAATATTACAGATCTGCATTCATTGACCATACTATCATTTACCCCAGAAACAAACTTAAGTCATCTTATCCCTGTTGTCTGCCACTACATGAGGAACGTATCTAGTTAGTTGAGTAAACTTAAGAAAATACTCTTTCACTGTCATATTTCCTTACCCGAGGGTGATAAATTCTAACACCTTAGATTCCCTTAACTCTAGGGGAAAGAATCTATCAAAAAAGGTAGAGAAAAACTCCTCCCACTCTATAGGCCCTACATCTTCGGCCCTCTCTGCTTTCCACTGCTTGAACCATGTGTGAGCTACATTCTGTAACTGATATGTAGCTAGATCAAGACCCTCACTAGTGGTAACCCACATGATATCTGTAACCTTCTGAACCTGATCAAGGAAGTCTTAAGGGTCCTCATCTAAGTTAGACCTAAAAAAGGATGGAGGATTCATTCAGGTAAAGTCCCAAATCCTGGCTGCAGTAGAATTGGCCACTAGGTTAGCTGGGATGACAGCTGGTGATTCATTCTGGGAAGCAACTATATTAGCAAGAGTAGTGAATTTAGTTTTGAAATCTACACGAGAAATGTGTTCGTCCAAAGGATATGCTTGGACAGGCTGAGGGGCTGACTGACTTCCGTTTCTTTTCTTGGGAGGCATGTTCTGTAGAAAAAAGAGAGGAAAAAATTAGACTGAGAGTTAAACTTGAGCTCATGCTCAATGGCTTGACATGAATACTAAAAGAAGGGAAACTATTTCTGAAACATCTTATAACCTCTTGTACATAAATGTGGTGCGCAACACACCCATGCACAAGACACTACTAGATGCAGCTTTCAGACTTCCTAGGACACTATTGAACCTTAGGCTCTGATACCAAGTTTGTAACACCCCAAATCTGGTACCTGAAATGCTACACAGTACTAACCATCCCAAAGGACCACTAGCTAACCCATGACTGATATTTGTAACTGAGCACTGCATAATAAAATGTATAAATGCAGAAAAAAGGCTAAAAGGCCATAAGGTTAAAATATTTGATAAAACATAACATCAAAAAATATAGTATATCAATACAAAAATAGAATTAACTATCTGAACATGCTATAGTCCGAAAGCCTCTAAAACTGAACTTCCTAAATAAGGAGTTGATGGGACATGTCCCTAACTAACTCCAACTAATAAAATAACTAAGTACTAAAGATATGAAATAATCAAATCATAACATCCTCAAATGTTGAGGACTCACTGCTGACTCTGACTACTGAAATTGGAATGCTAATGATACTCTGGAGCTCGTGCTTCTGAACCTATGGTATTAAAACACAATAGCGCAAATGCATCAATATGATTGAATATACTAGTATGAAAGGTGAGGTAAGCTTAATGCAAGGGTTCATATGCATGAATAAAACTAACTGGCTGAGTAACATGAATGTGAGAATACATGCATGAATATGTAACTGTAAATAAGATCATGATAACACTGATTACTGAGTCTGTATACTAGTAACATGGATTTTTAATATCTTATATAACTGATATAACTAATACTGAGCGACTATGTCTGACAGTCTAGGTTCTGATGGAACTAGCCGAGTTTCGTACTGAGCTGAGTGATTGTATCTGACAGTCCTTAATTTTGTAGAACATCTGAGTTCTATTATTGAGATTGGGACTGAGACTGTAGGAGGTATTCATCTAACCGACATGCCCCAATTAAAGCATTATAGATCAGTTAGGGCCCAATCTGTAACCCCAATTGGAAGGGTGTCAATACCACATCAATGGTAAGGATAAGCTGTGAGTGACCCTTATCTAATAGGTACTCTAATGAGAATGATGGGACCTTTGTCTAACAGGTTGATACATCTTAACTACCCTCATCTAGAAGGTTTGATGTCTTAAACTATGCTAGCTACGTAGTTCTGGAGTCCAAGGATTGCTTCTAAGAATCACACCCTCTACTATTAGGTGAGTTCCTATCCTTGGGCTCACTTAGTGCTGAACCCTACTCCATCTTAATCGACACTGAACATGATTAACTAAAATGAACTAGACTAATTTCATTGAGTTCTGTTAACTGACGGACTACTATTGAGATCTGATAGCTGACTGAGATAACTGAGATTACTGAGATTTTTGAGTTTTCCTGAGTCATATAACTGACTGAATTCTACTGAGTTTGAAACTAACTGAGAATACTACCAATCATGGCATAACTGAGACTTATCTTAAAACTAATGCTGGATCTAGGAACATAGGTAAGTTGTCGGGTACAAGTACCCCCAGGACTCGATAGCATGAAACAGATAAGACATGCTACTTTTTGAACACATAACCATGGTCAATAATTCACTGTACTATGATTGGGGATTTTCATGAACTATTCAAATACCACATGCTTACACATGAATAAGAATGTATATAAATATGTCATAATTCCCTAAGACTAATCTCATAAGAATTACATCAATCCATTACAAGGCATAACAATAGCATGGGAGTTATTTTGAACATAATGGTAACATGAATTCATCATTTAGCTTCTATTGAGTCGTAATGCACAAGCATTATTCTCTTAGGCATTTTATCAAACACCTAGTATGCATAACTTAGAGCTTAGGCATGATATCAATTAATTCCATATAATTTCCTAATGCAACTCAATTTCATAAATTTCAACTCACATACTAGCATAGTTTCATAAACAACACATAAAGATTCTAACATGGGAACCCTACAACAGTAACTACATAAACATAATCAATCCACAACATAAACGTCATAATTCATAATTTAAAATTAGATTCTTGGGCTTCATGGAAGAAAGGAATCCATGAATGAACACTTGACATACATTGGATGGAGAATTCTTGAAAACTAATGGTAGAATATCTTGAATTTGAAGCTCCTATGAAAATCCTAGACTTGTTCTTGAGAGTATTTGAGAATAAAAACAATATTTTGGTGTAATAAGGGTTGAATCTCAAGTTATAGGCTTATATAAGGGGTGGGAAATTGACCTTTTGGCCCTTAAATACACGGATATTTAATGACTGAAAACTGGGCATCGACGCGATACCCGATGCATCGAGCCAAGCCTAAGTAGTTTTTCTGGCAGTCCATGAAAAAATGTTAACTAATACGATCGGAAACATGGCGCACCGTGATCACGTTGGTCTACTATTTTTGGACAAAAAACGTGGTCTAAACAAGTTTTGAAAAATCCAAAACTTGTTCGAGAACACCTCTTGACCTTCCTGATCATAAATCAACAAAAATATAAATCATTTCAGTAGGTTAAGGTCATGAAATGAGATTTCAAACTTTTAAAGGCTAAAAATAAACCAAGTCTAAAAGCTTAGCTACGATTTTCTAAGTTTGGGACCCCCTTGACAACCTTAAAGGACTGATATAGGCTTAGAAATTTTGTGGGGTCTTACAAGTTTGACCAACTCTCTAACATAGAGTTTGGCGTAGTCCTCAGCTGAATAAGAGGTATCAACTGGTAAGAAGTTAACTGATTTGGTCATCCTTTCTTCAATGACCCAAATCAAATTATGATGGACACGAGTACGAGGCAAACCTATCACAGAATCGATGTTCACTTCCCCTCACTTCCTTGTGGGAATACTGAACTCCTGCATAGATCCACTGGGTTTCTGATGCTCAATCTTAAGCTACTGACGCATAGAACACTTAGCTATAAACTCTGCAATGTCCCTCTTCATCCCACTCCACCAATAAATCTTCCACAAATTGTGGTATATCTTAGTAGCCCCTGGATAATAGAGTAATGAGCACCATTCCCTTCTACAAAAATTCATTGCCTCAAGTCATATATACCTAGAACGCATAGCTGAACCTGGCAATACAACACACCATCTCCCCCTCAGAGAAAACCTCTACTTTCTGATCTCTAACTGACTCTTTCAACTTTACTAGACTAGGATCTCTGTCTTTCTTTTCCTTCACTTCAAAAACCAGAGATGATTCTAAACTATTCTGTACCCAGGTACTACCCTTTCCTGAATCGACTAAGCGGACACCTGGTCGTGCAAGATGATGAACTTTTGGAATTAATATCTTCTTACCATCCTCCACGTAAGCAACACTACCCATATACATCATAATGAGAGCATTAACCACTATATTAGCCTTTCCCAGATGATATTGGACGCTCATGTCATAGTCTTTCAACAACTGTAATCACCTTCTCTGATGTAGGTTCAGATCTTTCTGAGAAAACACATACTACAGGCTTTTATGGTATGTGAACACATGTACATGTTCCCCATACAAATAATGCCTCCAAATCTTTAAGGAAAATACAACAGCTGCTAACTCAAGATCATGAGTTGGGTAATTCTTTTCATGAGGTTTAAGTTGTCTAGAGGCATAGGCTATGACCTTACCTTTCTGCATCAAAACACACCTCAAACTAACTATGGAAGCATCACAATATACTAAAACCCATCTGTGCTATCTGGTAAAGTAAAAAATGGGGTTGTAGTGAGTCGAGTCTTTAACTCCTAAAAACTCTTCTCACAAGAATTTAACCACTAGAACTTGACTTTTTCTGAGTCTATCTAGACATGGGGGATGCAATGAATGAAAATCCTTCCACAAACTATCGATAATAGCAACCAAACCCATGAAACTCCTAATTTCTGATAGAGAGATGGGTTAGGGATAGTTTTTCAATGCTTTAGTCTTTTAAGGATCAACTCTAATGCCATCACTGGAAACTATATGACCAAGGAAAGCTAATGACCTTTGCCAAAATTTGCACCTACTGAATTTGGAAAACAACTAATGGGTTTTGAGAGTTTGTAATACTGTTCTGAGATGGTTTGAATGATCATGTTCACTGCAGAAGTAGACAAGAATTTCAACAATGAAGACTATGATGAACATGTCCAACTACTGCTTGAACATGCAATTTATCAACTCCATAAAGGCTGCTGGTGCTTTGGTAAGACGAAATGACATGACTAAGAATTTGAAGTGACCATATTGAGTTATGAAAGCTGTTTTTGAAATGTCACATTCTCTGACTTTGAGTTGGTGATAGCCTGATATGAGGTCTATCTTAGAAAAATAATTGGCACCATAAGTTGATTAAACAAGTCATTGATTCAGGTAAGTGGATACTTGTTATTGACCATGACTTTATTTAGTGACATTAGTCTATACATATTTTAAGAAAACAGTCTTTCTTACATATGAATAGAACTAGTGCACCCTAAGGGGATACGCTGGGTTTGATGAATCCCTTATCTAGGAGATCGTTCAACTGTTCTTTTAACTCTTTGAGTTTTGCTGGGGCCATTTTGTATAATAGGATAGAGATAGGCTGCGTATCTTGAAAAAATTTTATTCTAAAGTCAATTTTTTGCTCGGGAGGGACTTCAGGAAGATCTTCGAGAAACACATCTAGGAATTCACATGCTACTGGAACTGACTCAAGATTAGGGGTCTCTAAACTAGAGTCTTTAATTCGAATGAGATGATAAACACAACCATTAGATATAATTTTCCCACCCTAAGGTAGAAAACAAACTAACCCCTAAGTGCTGAAGTACTACCCCTCCACTCAAGGATAAGTTCATTTAAAAACTAAATATGGACGACTCTATTTCTGTAGTCAACTAAAGCATAGCATAAATAAAGCCAATCCATGCTGAGAATGAAATCAAAATTGGTTATCTCTAATTCTACTAAGTCTGCTGAAGTGACTTTCTGAGATACCTTAATCGGATAGTTCCTGTATATCCATCAGACTATGATAGATTTACCCACTACAGTAGAGACTGAGAAGGGCTCTGCTAGGATTTCAGGACTGACTCTGAAGTCAATAGCTATATAAGGAGGTACAAAGGACAAAAAAGCTCCTAGATCTAGCTAAGCATAAACTTGTAAATAATAAACCTGTAACATACTAGTGACCACATCAGGAGAACTTTTCTGATCCTACGGGACTGAAGTACCCAAAGCCTATTTGGGTGTTGCCCACTAGTGGCACAGGAAGCAGCACTCTACTGATTCAGGAGACTAGACTGAGCTGAAAGACGATTATGTTGACTCTATGAACCCACCTGAGGACACTCTCTGACATTGTGGCCTAGCTTGCCACATCCAAAACATACATCACTAATAGCCCTATACATACCTTGGTGGTTTCTGCCACACTTTTGGCAAATGGGAGTTGTTTGGGCATTACTAACACTACCCTGAGGTTTAGGGCCTGGTGCCCTATCTTTACTATCGTCTCTGAATTTTGGCATTGGAGCACTGGCTGAGGACGGAGTTGGAACTAATCATTTTGGAAAGAGCTGAGAAAGATTTCCACCCTCTGACTTAGGCTGAGTGAAGTTAAAGCTACCTATTCTACCTCTCTTTTTTCCCTCTCTTTCTCCTTATTTTTAGCCTTCTCTATCTATTGATCATGGTCCATGAGCCTGGATATGTCCATCTCCTTAATTAGCATTACGGTTCTACACTCCCTGACCACACTATTAGACAGGCTAGACACAAACTTACTTATCTTAGATCTGCTATTTGCTACCACATGAGGGGTATTTCTGGCTAATTAAGTAAACTTGAGAGAATACTCTTTCACTGTCATGTTGCCCTATTTCAGATTAATAAACTCCAAAACCTTCGCTTTCTTCAATTCTAGTGGGAAGAACCTATTCAGAAAAGCAGTGGCAAACTCTTCTCATTCTACGGGCCCTGTATCTGTGACTCTCTCTGTCTTTTACTGCTTGAACCATGATTGAACCACATCCTACAAATAATTTCTAGCTAACTCCGCACTCTCACTCGCATTCACCCCCATAATATATTTGACTTTCTGCACTTGATTAAGAAATTCTTGTTGGTCCTTATCTGACATAGACCCAGTAAGGCTGGAGGGTTCATTCGAGTAAAGTCTTGAATTCTAGTTGTAGCAGTATTGGACACTGGGTTAGCCAGGATGGTAGCTGGGCATTCATTTTGGGTATGCATAGAACAATCTAGAGTGGTGAAAGATGCTCTGAATTCTGTATAGGAGACATACTCATTCAGGGGATCTGCCTGAATGGGCGGAGGAGATGGCTGATTTCCTATTCTACTTCTGTTGTTCTTTTTATGAGGCATGTTTTGTAAATAGAAGGGAAAAAGAATTAGACTGAGAGTTAAACTAGATCTCATGCTCACTCCAAGATATGAATACTAAAAGAAGGAAAACTTTTCCTAAAATGCCTCATAGCTTCTTGTCCATAAATATGGTACGCTACATACCCATGGACAAGACTCTAGTAGATGCAGCTTTCAGACTTCCTAGGACTCGATTGAACCTTCAGCTCTGATATCAAGTTTGTAATGCTCGAGTTTGTACCTCGAATGTCACACGGGGCCCATAATCTCAAAGGACCACAAGTTATCCCATGACTTATACCTGCTGTAATCAGTGAAAAATACTACTTTAAAAATGTGAAAATTTGGCTAAAACTACCATAAGGTTCAAAATTGAATCAAATATTGAATACTGAAAATTAATACTGTAAACTGAACATCTGTCTGAAATACTCTAGCTTGAAAAGCCTCTAACTGAATTGTCTAAAAGTGGAGTTGATGGGACAAGCCCCCAACTAACTCCAACTACTGAAGTACTGATAACTAAAAATAATACTCTATCCTTGAACTATTAGGACTGACCACTAAATTTATTGTTTATAATCTGGATTACTAGGTATGGTCAGGAGCCAGTGCGTCTGAACCTATGATATAAGACATCATGGCATAAAAGAAAGGTATGTGTTAGTACTTTGAATGTACTGGTATGCTAGGTGAGGTAAGGCTGAATGCATGGTTTCATATGTATGAACAATAACTGACTAACTGACATGAACATAACTGAATGATAGTACGTGTATATCTGAAACTACTGTAAATACTAATTATGTAATACTATGTACATAACTGCATATACTACAACTGAGATTTCATTAACACTGGATAATGAGTTTTGAAAATTGAATGACTGATATCTTAGTTTACTGATACTATATTACTATTATTTGAGAGATTGTTTCTGACAATCCTAATACTGTCGGACTAAAATGAGTTATATACTAAGCTGCGTGACTATATCTGACAGTGCTAATTCTAAAAATAAAATAAGGTTTTATACTGAGTTTGAAACTGAAACTGTGGGAGTGTTCATCTAACTGACATCTCCCGATTATGAATTGAATTGGGGTCCAACCTGTGACCCCCAGTTGGAAAGGTGTTAGCACTTTGCCAAGGGATAATAAAAATGGCAATGAGTTAACCCTCTCTGATAGAAATCCCTTTCGTCAAACCTCGCTGGCAGGAAAACTCGTATGAGATGTATTAACCCTAGACTAGCAGGAAGACATCTCAACCTACGGTGGCTACATAGTTGTGTAACATAGGGATTACTACTAAGGGTCAAACCCTTTACTGATAGAAATGCCCCCAACCCTGGGTTCGCTCGTTGTTGATTCCTACTCCTTACTGAATAAACACTGAACTGATTTCTAGAATGTACTACGCTTAACTAAACTACTACTAATCGTGCTATCTATCTGAACTGGACTGAGATCATTGAGTTCTGATAACTGACTAAATACTCTGGAATCTATTTACTGGCTGAATATAACAAGTTCTATTATCTGTTTGAGTACTACTGGACGTGAAATAACTGACACTATTCTGAAACTACTATAAATCTAGGTAAATAGCTAGATTGTCGGGTATTAGATACCCCCAAGACTCGATTGTGTAAATTGTAAAAACATAGCACAATCTTGAAAGCATGATAGCTAGGTACTTTGTCACAATTCTTTCATTGAGGCATTTTAGGAAACACTTGCACGGCATGAACTTGTATACATGCTAACATGATATGATTTCATTACTCAATTCACATGAACAATTCATCAAATACTTGGGGAGCGTAATTTATACATATGACAATACTATAACATGCAAGCATCATGATCAAAATCCCAAACTCACAAATTCAAGGGCTTTTAATAGGAAACCATATGACAACACACATATGCTATTTTGTTTCTCAAGAAACTTGCAATTAATCATGGATTATAAACCCAACTACATCATAATCATGAATACAATCAAATTCAACATGAAATTTGTGAAAAAAAAATAAACTTGTAATTTTAAAAGGGTTCTTGAACTTCAAGGGTGGAAGAAAACACTTGGATGAACACCTAACATACCTTAATACTTGAATTCATGAAGATTGATGGTGAATTTCTTGAATCTTGATCTTGACTTGATGGACTAGGGTTTTCTTTTAGAGGATTTTAGTGAATAATGAGAGTATTTTGCCTATTTAGTTGTTTAATATCGTGTTTTAGGGATGAATAGAAGTGGAGAAAATATCCCAAATACCTCTCTGGATGCTGATTTAATTACTGAAAAGTGTGTCTAGCGATGCGAATATCAATGTGCCGCATTGATGGCATCAATATGATGACTATCGCATCACATCGAGTTCGTATTGGTTCACTGGAATAGCACTGAAAGCTAGGGAAAAATTATCCGTTGATATGATGGCCGACGCGACGCATTAACATCGCGTCGACCCACTATTTTGGTTACCTAAAAATGATTCCAACGACGTCTAAAAAATCCAAAACTCACTCGAAGTGACTTATTGACACACCTAATCATGATTCAATCCAAGGATCGTATTTTAAAGTCATAAGGATTGTAAATTATGGTCGCCACTAATGAAGGCTAGAATAAATTCTAAGTATAAACACTTAGCTGAAATTTCTAAGTCTGGGATCTCTTTTAAGCATTAACGGACTGAGTTAAGCTTAGGGTTTTGTTGGGTCTTACAGACAGCTTTAGCAATATCCTCTAATTTTTCATAGAGTTTATCCTATCTGTCCTTGCACTCTTTATATTTTCAATGAGAACATAAGGGGGAAGAGGGATGAGAGGGACCATTGTAAGGATGCGATGGAACGGTGTAAGAGTAAGAGCGACCTGTGTAAGGGTGAGAGGGACTTGTGAAAGGGGTGTTTTCAAACATATTTATCTTTCTTGAGCATCAACATGGTCATCATCATAACTGGTAGGAGCATAAACATCAGTATCATCATGGCTACCTCCAACATCAACAACTCCTCCAACAACACCCCTAGAAGCAACATCCAGATCTGTTGCATCAAGTTGGTCATGAAGAACCTCGACATTTGGTTGACCTTGCCTATCTTCTCTTTATATGGTTGTTGCTCCAGCCAATTCGTTCTTTATTAACTCCACTATTGGGTCTGCTATTGTATCAACAAGACCTAGAGTAATAAAAGAAGTCATCCCCAACTCCTGCTCAATAGGCATGATCCATGGATGCACAAACTATAAAAAATACAGATACATTTAAATCATATAATTATTTGCAGTCAGTTGGGTTACATGTTAACGAGACAACTTATTCAATAGATGATATTTCTATCGCAATAGATGATTCATATGTTGTAATAGATTAAATATATGTTGCATTTGATTATCTATCATTGCATAATTTGCAGTAGATGAGTAATCTATAGAGTTGGGTTCAGAGAACAAAAGCAACAGATGGGTAGTCTGTTGTAAAATATGAATTGTTTATCACAATAGATTGCTCATCTGTCATAATTGTCTTTCTTTGAGTCAAATTATTTGACTTGAAAGAAGACTTATTGCATCACCCGAAGGGTTAAAGAGACCAGCCTCCTTAATTAGTTTGCTTCTCTTTGTAGCCAATCACCTAAGGATCCTTGAATGAGAAATCTCATTCGGGTAATATTTGACCTGCTTTCGGAGGGAAGGAATGACTTCAAATGTCCAAGCCTAAAAAATATAAATAGGAAGCAAGCAAAAAAAAAGTCATAATAATTATTCAAGATAAATTGATGGAAAAATAAATAGATAGTGATTAAATTTACTATGAAAGCCCAAGGAAAGCCATATAATGTGATCGTCTTTGGGGATAGCTTTGACAGTAAATATTTGATAGTGAAGTTGTAGCTGTCATATCCCCAGGATAATTGTTGAATTTCTCAAAATCCTCAGCAAGCTTCAATAAATCATCTTCTATGACTTTGTTGATGCCTATCGCCAATATAATGGAATGGGCAAACCAAATTAAGCACAATTGCTCCTTGTACATCTTCAGTATGGTTTTATCCTTGAGATGTTTTAACAACTTATTAGCTCTGTACCCATGCCCAACAATGTCCAACAACCCATCTATTATTTCTTGCATTTGTTAGTTTTGGTGGGTAGTCGCTTAGACAATGCCTTCCCTCTATTTGATGGTGGTGGTTTGGCTGTCCTGCTTTCCTTGGCCTTTTGCGGAGTATTTTCTTGATGAGAGGTTCTTCTATACGATTGCATCTCAAGCCTGACACTATGGCAAACTATTTCAAGCCAAAACAAACCGGCATGCCATAGTAGTTGGTCCAGATTTCATCCATCTTTTTGCCCCCTCCTTTGAATCACCCCCCCCCCCCCCCCCCATACTTGATTTTGTGCTTGAAAAGACCATAGCTATAATAGATCTATTTAAGTTATTCAAGTTATCTGCACCCCTTACAATTGGTATCAGAGCCTATATTGTTTAAAGTTACGGAAGTAGTATATATTTGGATTTATTTGATTAATTTATTTATTTGATTGATTAAATATGAGAAGTCCATTTAAAAATAGAGAAGCTTTTAGAAAAATTAAAGAAGCTTTAACTAGTAATTTTTCAGAATATAAAAGTCTAAATAAAACAAAAGAGGACCCCCATAGATTAGCCTACCTAATTACTTTAATATCTAGTATTGAAGAAAAATTAATAATTCATTTAAAATCTAGAAGAATGAGACACATACCACCTAATTATGATAAAATTAGATTTAGATATCCATCAAAAATATATTTATAATATTTGTTTAGATAATAACGTACAGAAATTACAAAAATACAAAGAATTAAAATAAATAATATCTGAAAAACGTAAATAATTAAAAATAAGGATAGAAAGACTATAGTATAACATAATTGTCGGAGTTAGTAAAAATTCAATAAATGCACAAAAAAGAAGAAATATCAAATTTAGAATCAGCAATAGATAGTCTAGAATATATATATCAACATAACCTATATACGTTTAAATAAAATGAACAAAGAAAAATTTATAATAGATGAAAAAACATATGAAAATCACGAAGAATTAAAAATAAAAATAGTATTCTCTAATTTAGGAAGGAGATATAAGAAAATAGGTGAACCTTTATATTTAATGTTAGAAAAAGAAGAATTAAAATTAGAAGATAAGTTGGCAGCTATGGTAAGA
>NC_061115.1:191930313-191949819 GCF_002878395.1 Capsicum annuum
TAGGGTCATCTATTGGCATTGCAACTTGAAACCTGTCAATACTAATAGTTTTGATAGCCCCATGCTAAGATTTCAATATTGATTCACGCCTCATTGGTGATGCATTATAATCATGTTGATCATCATACTCTTTCTCACTTTCTTCTTTCTCCTCTTCTTATTTATCTTTTTCTTCTTTCTCTTCATTTTCATTTTACAGATCCTTTTCCATCTCCCTCAATGTTATTTTCATATCTTTCCTTAAGTTCTCCTTTCCCTGTCTGAGATTGCTTAGAAAGTTCTTCCGAATCCATCTGTACTCTAGCTTTTTTTGTTAGGTGGTCAGAAGTTGATCCACTTTTACTTTCTTTTCTTTTGGGAGACTTGTTTTACTTACAAACAATAGAAAAACAAAAAAATACATTACAATTGATATATGCATAAATTTTAAGCAAATGTAAGATAAGTTTTAATAAATTTTTATAGGCCACATTACAAAAAAATATTCCAACAGACAACCCATCAGCTGGAATAGATAAATCATCAGTTTCGACAGATGAATAATCTATTCCAACTGATGAACAACCTGATGGATGAGATCAAAACAATCTTTCTACTGATGAAACATTTGTTGCAACAGATAGGAAATATGTTTGAAGACCTATTTTAATATTTCCCAATATTTATTCAACCTGTTGCAACAGATGGACCACCACCACCACCACAAACACCACCATAAACACCACATTTACCGACACCACCAAACAATGCCACCACCAAAAACACCACCACCAACAACCACAAGTACCATTAATACCGACACCACCAACAACACTAACAACCACACCACCAACACCACATCCATCAGCCACCACAAATACCACCAACACTGACACCACCAATAACTACCACAAATACCACCAATACCGACACCACTAATACTACTAACTAATGAAACAACCATCACCACCCAAAGCCACCACAAACACCACCAATGATACTACCACCACTAACACAACTAATACCACCACCACCACTAAACCACCACCACTACTACCAAAACTAATATTAATTCCACCAATACTAACAACAAGATCACCAACCCCACTAATACCACCACGACGACCCCCAATACAACCACTAATAGTCACAATCAACACCACCACTAAACCACCAATACTATCACCAATGCCACTTCCAATGCCACCCATACCTACACCACCGCCAACTGCCACCACAAACACAATAAAAACCATCCAACAATACCACGGTATTCAATGAAACAATGCGATAAATACTAGAATTTTCTTGAGTTCTTCCTATGATTTTAAAAAAACAAAACTCAAAATTGTTAATCCATTCTCAAAGATAATATAACTAGAAGTCTTGTTTTTCATCATTAACTACAAAGCAGTAATTTTTTTTTAAAAAACAAATGTAGAACTCTTCTCGATATCTATTACCTGTAGAGAAAGAGAAAACGATGGATTCAAGCAAGAATGAAGTCATAAATAACAACTATGTGGTTGGAAATGGTAAGAAAATCAATCTATTGTGAAGGGTTGAGTAATATATTGAGTTGTTGTTGTTTGTATTATTGAGAGAGAAAGAAAAGAGCAAGAACTCAAGATTTGAAAAGATAAAATGCTTTTCCTGCAAATGGATGATTTGTATGGGTTGATTTGTATTTTGGAAAAGTATGACAAGTTTTGAAAATGTTAATTTGGTTCAAATAATTTTCTCATCCTTAGTTGTAGCTAAATCAATCTAAGTATTAAAAATAATAAGCTAATATGAATCATTTTAATTCAGATTTGTCGATTAATGACTCGGGCCAGAAGGAACGCAATACCAAAATCATGTAATATAGTTGACCCTATCAACTAATCCATAGTTGTAGGTAAATCAATTTAGGTATTTCAAATAATAAGCTACTATGAAAAGTTTTAACTCAGATTGATCGATTGTTGACTTGGATTAGGAGGAATACAATACCAACATCAAGCAATATAGTTAACCCTATCAACTCATATCTAGTTATCGTTAAATTAATTTAGGTATTTCAAATAATAAGCTTATATAAATCATTTCAACTTAGATTCGTCGATTGACGGCTTGGGTTAGAAGGAGCGCAATACCAATTACATGCAATATAGTTGACCCTATTAACTCATCCTTAGTTATAGATAAATCAATTAAGGTATTTCAAATAATAAGCTGATATGACTTGTTTCAACTCAGATTGGTCGATTGATGGCTCAGATTAGGAGGAGCGCAATACCAACATCATGAAATATAGTTAACACTATCAACTCATCCCTCATTATAGCTAAATCAATTTGGGTATTTAAATGATAAGCTAATAAGAATCATTTCAACTCAAATTGATCGATTGACGACTCGGGTTAGTAGGAATGCAATACCAACACCATGAAATATTATTGACCCTATCAACTAATCCCTAGTTGTATCTAAATCAACATAGGTATTTCAAATAATAATCTAATATGAATCATTTCAACTTGGATTGATCAATTAACATCTCAGGTCAGGAGGAATGCAATACCAATATCATTCAATATAGTTGACCTAATCAACTCATCCATAGTTGTAGGTAAATTAATTTAGGTATTTCAAATAAGGGAAAAGGGCTAAAAATACCCCTCTACTTTAAGAAATGGGCCAATTTTACCCTCAGTTAAATATTGGGGCTATATATACCCCCGCTGTTATAAAAGTTCACATATATACGCTCCAACTAACAGAATAACCTATATCTTTTTAAATGACCCATTTTTTAAAAAACAAACCCGACCCGTCCAGACACTTTAAAAGAGCTAAACATAATACGTAGATTTTTAATCACTTCATAATTAGGGCTATTCATCTTCACTAGAAAGAGAGATAACACACGATTTTCTCATACTTTACAATTAGGACTTTTCAAAAGAGATTCAATTGAAATAGAAGATAGTTCTGCTAATGGAATTTACCTTCTCCCACATTATTAACATGTTTCCCATCTAAGGTTTTTAGATCAATTGAGGGAATCTCAGTAAAGGTATAAAAGTCTCTTTGATTTGAGCATATTTCTCTTTTTGATTTGAGCATATTTATCTTCTTTATGTCTAAATCCTTATAAACTAGAATTTTTAATTAAGATTCCAAAGTAGTTTATCTTATCAACTAAGGTTTTAGATCTAATGGAAATGTTGTTCATTGTGTCTAACTATAGCATATTTTATTGTTTATTCATTTTTCATTGTTTTAGTTTAGGAAATATTTTTTCATTTTTGTACCACCTAAATGTTCTAATTACTTTCTTCATTTATTTTTTATCTTATTTTGAAATTCTTACTGATTTTAGTTTATATAAAATGGTGCTAATTGACATGGTATTCCACTATGATGGTGAGTGGATAAGAGAGTAAGAAATACTATATTCAAGAAAGTTGGTGCACAAATGGGAAAGGTATGATTCTGATTTGTTATTATTTACAGATATTGTGAATGAATACAATGGTACATTAGGATTTCTTGGTGTTCAACAAGTGATTATGTCTTTCCCTTCTGAAAAATACTATGAAATAGTAGGTGATCAGGGAATTAGAATATTATTGTCTTATGTGAATGATAAATTTGATGTTATAATTTTTTTTGCTTTTGAAGATAACGAATTACCTATTGATGTTGGGAACATAGTTAGATTGAAAGAGTCTGTGGTAGAGGTTGATGAAGTAGATAGTGAAGCTAGTGGTTGCAACTTTGATAAAACTGATAATAATGGTTGTAATGCCTCTGATTATTCTGATTATGAATCTGGGGAGTTAGAGGTTCTTGCAAAATAAAGAAAAGACAATCAATGACAATTTTTTTGAATATAATGAGCTACATAGGTTTATGACTTTCAAAGATATAGCTGAAGTTACAAGATTCATTAGCTTGCATGCATTAGCAAATGGCTATAACCTAACTATTAAAAAAAGTGACTCGAAAAGATTTAGGGTCATTTGCCACAAAGTGTGCAACTTTTTCTGCCAAATTTTTGGTGAGAAGAATTGTTCTGGTGTTAGTGTGAAAACATTAACGGAAAAGCATAAATGTGATGATCCATGCGGTAACTATAAGGTTTTAGCAACTACACTTGCTTATTACTTCGAGGAAAAGTTGCAAGATAACCCCAAATATAAGATTAAAAACATGAGAGTTGATCTCAAAACTGCATTCAGCATTAATGCTTCTTCTGGGAAGCGTAAGAGAGCTAAAAGAATGATTTTGGAAAAAATGGAAGGTAGTTTTTGTGATGACTATAAAAAGCTTGTTGGTATGCTAATTCTCTATTGGAGTGTAATATAGGGAGTAATGTTAGCCTTAAAGTTTTACTAGCTTAAGGAAAAAGGCAGTTTTTGATAATATATATCTGTTTTGATGCACTGAAGAAGGGGTTTAAAGTTGGTTTGACACCTTTCATCGGATTAGATGGAACTTTTTTGAAAGTTAAAGCAAAAGGTCAGCTCTTATGTTTTGTTGGTCAAGACTCAATGAACCATATTTATCCTATTTCTTGGGCCATTGTGCACAAAGAATGCAAATCTACGTAGCTTTGGTTTGTGGAATTGCTTCAGCAGTCTCTAAGCCTCAACAATGGAGAAGGGATCACATTAATATCAGATATGCAAAAGGTGAACCACCAATATTGTATAATTTAATTATTTTCTTTAACATTGACATGATTATCTCTATTTGCTGAGAACTGAATTAGTTCACTATTTTTTGATATGTGAATCGATTTAGTTCATTATTTTTTGAGAATTGAACTGAATGAACTCATTATTTTTTAATAAGTGAATTGAATCAGTTTATTTTTTTCATAATTGAATCAATTTAGTTCATTGTTTGCTAAGAAGTGAACTGTATTAATTTATTATTTTTTAATGTCGTCTAAATCGGTTCACTTTTTTTTGATAAGTGAATCGATTTAGTTTATTACATGCTGAGAAGTGAACTAAATCATTTCATTATCTTCTAAATAGTGAACTGAATTAGTTCACTATTTTTAGATAATTATTCTTGTGTATGTTCATTTATCAACTTACTTTTTGTTTACTAGTAAACAGGGACTACTTGAAGCAGTCAAAATTGTTCTCCCTAATGCCATGCATAAATACTGTACAAGACACATAGAGGCCAATTGGAGAATAAATGAAAAAAAATCTAAACAAATGTCTAAGATAGTAGGGTGGTGTGCATGGAGAACCTACAAAGAGGAGCTGGATGATAATTTGAAGGAATTCGCTGAATTGTCAAAAGAAGCTAAAGAAGAGTTGTTGCATTTTCCAATAGAAACATGGTGTAGAGTATTTTTAAACACAGTTTGCAAGAATCAAAAGGTGGAAAATAACTTGGCCGAGTCATTCAACTCATGGATACTGGAAGCAAGACAGAAACCCATCATTAGGATGCTTGAGGCTATCAGAATAAAGGTAATGAAAAAGTTTGTGAAACATGAAAAAGAAGTGAAGTGTTGGGATACTAAATGGATTCCAAAAGCTATTGAGATGTACAATTAATACTTGAAAATTGCTAATGTGTGTGAATTAAATTTCAATGGTGATTATGGGTATGAGATTTAGTGAGGGAAATGACAAACACACTGTCTATTTATAAAATAAGAGGCGTAGTTGTAGGTTATGGGAACTTAATGGAATACCTTGTCCCTATGCAATCAAGGCACTTCTTTATAAAGAGAGTGATCCTAGGGAAGAGATCCACTAGTGGTACACAAAGGAGGCATATCTCTTGACTTATTATTTAAAACTACAACCAATGCCTGGCCCTAAATTTTGGAAAATTGATCCAGCAGAAGCAATGGAACCACCACCTTCGGTGACCCTAGCTGTAAGACCTGTAACGATAAGGAAAAGAGATAAATATGAATCACTTAAGAGGAAAACTGAGTGGGATACAATAAGGAGAGGTAGAGTTATGACTTGTTCAACCTGTGGAATTCTAGGACACAATGCTAGGGGTTGTCAAAAGGTAAATTTCTATTTTAATTAATCACTTCTAGTTATTTTAAGTAATACATATTTGCACTTAAGTTGTTATTTTATCAGTTTAAAAAATGAGTGATGAAGGCACTTCTAAGTCCGGCCAGTTGAAGAGTAAGAAAAAAATGAAAGACAAACAACCAATGAAGGGCAAGTCGTCAATGAAGAGGTGAAGAACAATAATTGATGAAGAAAATGTAGAACCAAGCCCTCCTAGATTCCCAGATGATGCAATAGTTGAGGACATGGACTTGACAGCTCTACAGGCTAGTCAAGACAGTGCGTCAACTCAACGTCAGCTACTCTTTGGCGAGTCCTTTGATCAGTCAATCTTTAGTCCAGCTCCAAATTATCCTGAGTTTGAGTATCATGGTCTTGAAGTTGAAAAAGATGTACCTTGGAAGCCAAGAAGTGTTTCAGAGTTCAAGTCTAAAATCTTACAAAGATAGGAACAACCAAAACCAATTGAATCAAGACAAATAAAATTTCTTCATAATGGTATATTTTCAACTAAACCAAGTCTTGTATGCACCAAAAGGGCTATCATGGAATGATAATGCATCTATTATTGGGAGACAGTTGGGCCAATTAAGAGTGGATAAACTTAAGACGAGAAAGGGTAATGGCAAGGCACAATAGTGAAACTAATATTAACATGTTTTGTGCGTTAAGACAAGGGAATGGTCAATATTTAATGGTGATAATGGACGTTCTATCTTTTTTCTTGTGAAAATTATGAACTTGTATTTTTGTTGTACCTTTTTGTCTTCAAGCGGTATAGATTCCCGTTTGTGGGATTACACCTTTGTGTTTTTCTAAACGTATCTATTATGGTTTGAAAATTTCTAAAGATCATGGTTATCGATATCTAGGTTCTATTTGGTAAATTTGATTGTGAAGTTGTGATTTTAATCTAATTTTTGCTACACATAAAAATTGCATCTTGTTTATTGCAAGTGTTACATACTATTGTTGATATCACATGATAGAGTATTTTATTTTTCCTTGTATAAATCATGCAACATGCAATAGGTGTGCTTAGTGTGCTCGAATTTGTATTTTTTGCTACACTAATTCATTAGAAAACTCTATTTACCAATCAACAAGGGCTGTCGAATTGATTTATTCTTGTTTGTATCTTCTGAAGGTTGATATTTGAATAAATAACTACTTTTATAAGTGTGCGTACTGAAAATAATTTGTCTCTTAGAGGAGCTAATAATAGCCATATACTATTGAATCACACCATTTGAATGGATATGGTGTGACTAGTACAATTTTTTCATACACGTGCTCTAAGACTACTACTAATTGTGTTCATCTGTTGGTCCCTTGACTTAGAATTTTTCTTGCACAATATTCAGAGAATTCGCACCAAATAAGAGTTGTGATGTCCTAAGCAAATTTTAGGTCATATTTGAGACTGTTTTGGTCCAGATTTTTGGTCTTGAGTTTTAGCTACATTGGGTGCATTGGAATATGAAATAAAAGTGTTTATATCATGAAAAATATTTTGGTTACCAAATTTTAAAAAAATTATTTTAAAAAAAATATCAAGTTGAGGTTCTATCAGAAATAAACTCTCTATGTTCACAAGGTAGAGTAAGACTGCTGATACTATTACTATTATGCAATAATTGCTTTGAGTTCGGTTGTTTTCTAGGATCTGCTACCTGAAATGCACATATTATTTGTAAAAATATGTGGATTGCCTAAAAGGCATTAGATTAAGTACAAAAGTGGTATTGGAAGGTTTAAGGGGATACTTCACAATTTGGTTATTTCTATTATTCATATATGCAGGCCACATGATAAATGTTCTTCTGCCATTGATGTCTTTTGTTTGTAAATTGCATTACTAGAAGCATGAGTCCATGCCACAGACTGTATAAGGATAGAATGAAATGGATGTTTTGGATTCTATAACTCCATTGACGAAGAGGAAAAATGCACAACTTCATTTTAATCAACTGCCTTCCATGTTTGGTGCATATCTCTATACATACATACATACATAAGGTTTGAGCTGATAGTCGTGAATCGTGATTCTGCCAAACCTGCAGAACTACTCTAGATCAAACCATATACAAGAATCACTTTTTTTTTGGTTTATATCCACAAGCCTTTTTCAAATGGCATCCTACTTTTATAGTTAAAGTAATACAGAATTAGCCAAACAAAATTCTCCCCCAACCTTTAGTAACAACTCCTCTGCACCGATCTGGAATTTTAGTAAGAACAAAAACTATTTGGGAGAAGGTATATTCCATTAGTAGAACTATCTTCTTTTTCAATTGAATCTCTTTCGAAAAGCCCTAATTCTGAATTATGAGAAAATTGCGTGTTGTCTCTCTTTTTATTGAAGGTGAAGAGCCCTAATGGTGAAGTGATGAAAAATCTGTGTATTATTATTGGGTATTTTGATGGGTTGGGTTGGGTTGTTTTTTTTTTTTTTTTTAAAAAGGGTAATTTAAAGTGATATGGATTATTCTATTAGTTGAAGGGTATATATATGAACTTTTATAGCGGGGGGTGGGGGGGTTATATATAACCCCAAAGTTTAAATGAGGGTAAAGTTGGCCAATTTCTTAAAGTAGAGGGGTATTTTTGGCCCTTTTCCTTTCAAATAATAAGCTAATACATATCGTTTCAACTCAGATTGATCGATTGATGACTCGGGTCAAGAGGAATGCAATACCAATATCATGCAACATAGTTGACCCTATCAACTCATCCCTATTTGTAGATAAATAAAATTAGGTATTTTAAAGAATAAACTAATATGAATCATTTCAAATTAGATTGATCGAGTGACGACTAGGGTCAAGAGGAGCACAATACCAAAATCATGCAATATTGTTGACCATATCAACTCATCCCTAGTTGTTGCTAAATAAATTTAGGTATTTCAAAGAATAAGCTAATATGAATTATTTCTACTCAAATTTATCGATTGAAGACTGGAGTCAGGGGGAGCGCAATACCAACATCATGCAATATAGTTGACCCTATCAACTCATCCCTAGTTATAACTAAATCAATTTAGGTGTTTCAATTAATAAGCTAATATGAATCATTTTAACTTAGATTTATCGATTGACAACTCGGGTTAGGAGGAACACAATACCAACATCATGCAATATAGTTGACCTTATCAACTCATCCCTAGTTGTAGCTAAATCAATTTAGGTATTTCAAATAATAAGCTAATATGAATCATTTAAAATCATATTTATCGATTGATAACTCGGGTCAGGAGGAACGAAATACCAACATGATGCAGTATTGTTGACCCTATCAAATAAGTCCTAATTGTAGCTAAATCTATTTAGGTATTTCAAATAATAAGCTAATATGAATTATTTTAACTCAGATTGATCGATTGATGACTCAGGTCATGAAGAATGCAATACCAACATCATGCAGTATAGTTGGCCCAGTCAAATCATCCGTAGTTGTAGCTAAATTAATTTTGGTATTTCGAATAATAAGCTAATAAGAATCATTTCAACTCATATTGATCGATTGATGGCTCGAGTCAGGAGGAACGCAATAACAACATCATGCAATATAGCTGAACCTATCACATCATCCCTAGTTGTTGCTAAATATATTTAGATTTTTAGATAATAAACTAATATGAATCATTTCAACTCAGATTGCTCAATTGATGACTCGGATCTGGAGGAATGCAATACCAACATTATGCAATATACTTGACCCTGTTAACTCATCCTAGTTGTAGCTAAATCAATTGAAGTTGTAGTTGAATATATGAACTCACTTGAAATTGTATAAAAATATATATTTAACCTGTTGCAATAGATGACATATCTGTTGGAATTTATCAAACAAATAAATAAAACTGTTACAACATATTACTTATCTATTGTAAATTATCAAATAGATGTTGCCATCTGTTGCAAAATATTACTGAGCCGTTAAAATATTTAAAATAGAAATTGATATCTGTTGCAACAGATGACTTATATGTTTTAAGATCTTTTTTTTATTTTAAAGAAATTTCCTTTCTGAGATTAAAAAATATAAAATACAAAGGCATTAAAAAATATTACATGAATAACTGAAAAATCTCGTCCTTGAGTAGTCTTTTCTTGTCTTTTCAATGTCACCGTCTCCTCGTTTCCCTCAAAGTCATTAATGAATATTTAAAACCCATCTCTCGAGTTCTCTCTCCTTTATCCATAAATTAAATCATCTCTCTTTTTTCTTTCAGAACCAATTTATATCTTTTCTTGGCTGAAATGAGTGTTATGATCCCTTTGCATTTTTGATATTGTAGGTATGGTTCACTAATTTCTCTTTTCTTCTCGTCTTCTTTTTTGTATGTTTTTTAAATTAAATATTTATATCTGTTGTTTCTATTGATTTACCCATTACCAGTATCCTATTTATTGACAAAATTGTAGGAAATGTTACTTTTAAGTCTTGAATGAATGAATAGTGGTTTTTATTACAATATGTAAAAAAGTCATCTCTTGGGAAAACTTAAAAAGTCTTATTGTTAGTATCATTTTTATGTATTTTTTTATTTTTTATTGGTGTTGTTATTGTTAGGGGTGTTGGTGTTGTTGAAATATGTGGTGTTTGTGTTTTTGATAGTTTTGGAACATATGGTATTATTTATTTGTTGTTGATGTTGTTGGTTATTTTGGTGGTGTTGTAACAGTTTCCTCAACTGTTCCAAGTGATGAATCAGTTGTTGGAACGGATGGAGCAAATGTTGAAGGAAATCAAACCAGTAGCAATGCTGGTTTGATTTATCTGTTGCAACATGTCATCCATCTATTGCCACAGATGCATCACCTGTTCCAACAGATGACTCATTTGTTGATCATATGGAGAATCTATTGGAACTTTTGTTGTAAAGTGTTGTATTTATTTAATTTTGTGTTACCCTTTTTTAATGCTCTTTTTGTTCTTCTCTTGTTTGATATCAAATGTTTTTCTCTTGTTTGCAGATAAAAAGAAGTGAAAGTGGATCAACTTTTGCCCAAATAGCATTAAAGGCTAGAGTAAATATGGGTTAGGAGGAATAAGCTTCTTGCAAATAGAATCACTTCATATGGGGGAGGTTTGTATTATCGATGAACCTATCATGAAAACACAGATATAATACACTGATTTTGTAAATATTGGTTCTTTACCTATATTAGGCATAATCGTTCAAACAAGATACTGTATTTTATAGTTAAGATTGATAGGTTCAAACTGATAAGGCCGAGGGGCCAATTAAGTGTTGTTGATACACTATTACAGTTTAATGAAGATTTTGCTAATGTTTATGTGTCAAGTTTGGAGAAGAGTTCAAGTTTTTGGTGGTAGTGTAAATTTCAATATTGATTGGACTGATTTTAAGGGTTCAATGGACTTTTGAAAGGCCTCTTGTTATGACCCGAGGCTACCCGCAGTCGCGATAACGGTGCTTACGGTCATAGGTGACCACAAGATAACCCATGAGCTGGTACTTGCTGTGAGCACTGAGTAATATATTTATAATGAACATGTATGAAAACAACTGAATAAATCCATAAGGTTTTAAATACTAAATCACAATTAGACCTTAAATCTAAATTTCTATAGACAGACTAAAAAGAATGATAAAACATCTGATAAACTTACTAACTGTCTGAATGTTTAAAACATCTGAAAGCCTCTAAACTGATTGAAGAGTTGATAGGACATGCCCCAACTATCTCTAAACTAACCTAACTAAAAACAAATACAGAAATACTAAAATAACATAATAGGTCCTTGACATATAAGGACTCACCACAACTTCTGCTTCTGATACGGTGTATTGTCTAAGCGTGGTCAGGAAACAGAGTGCCCAAACCTTTGATATAAGACATCATAGCATGAAGAAAAAAATGAGACCAGTACGTTGAATGTACTAGTATATGAGACAAGGTTAGGCTAAAATGCATAGGTTTATATGCATGAAATAATGAATGGCTGAATTGTATGAGATAACTGATGCATGAATGCGTGAAAGCTGTAAAATCTGAGAATGCATGACCAAACATATGACATGATACAAATATAGTCTATAAACTAAAATACTGAAATCTGGTAACTGAATAACTGATGAACTATATGCTATGGTCAAGCTAACTTTAACTGAATTCTATACTGATTACTGAACTGAGACTGTGGGAGGTATCATCTAACCAACATGCCCCAATTTGAGCTAATAGAGGTTTAACTTGTAACCCCAGTTGGAAGGGTTATCAACCCTCAACAGGAAGGTTTATATCTCTAACTAACGTTGTCCATGTAGTTCTGGAATTAAGGGAATGCTACTAAAGGTCACACCCTCTACTGGAACGTGAGCCCCTATCCTTGGGTTTGATCGGTGCTAAATCTTAATCGAAACTGAATAAAAATGATAACTCAATTGAACTAAGCTTAACTGAGAAAACAACTAATCATGGTAACTAATTGAATGACAACGCTTATGGTTTATCAGAAACCATCCTGAAGATACTGAAATTATATAAACAGCTAACTATCTGGTGTTTATAACTCTACAGAACTTAATTAAAATAACAATAAGGACATATGAAGCATTAAAAACCATAATAAAGGATCATTGCTCAAAACCCAACATTTAGACATTTCATAAAACATATAGGAATCATGAACTTAAGCATGGGAATGGGTAAAGCATGTGATTGCAAACATAGTTACAACATTAAAGCCATGAGTTAGGGATTTAACATGAATATTTTAATACTCAAATCATATAAGGTCTCATTCCATTGAAAAACACTCGTAACATAACTTGTAATCAAAATCAATAACAACTTCATGGAGACAGTTTATCATGGACATGTAAAAACTCATAATTTGATATCAAAAGGGGATTTTTGTACTCCATAGGTGAAAAGGGCTCATGGAAGAACATCAAGCATAACTTAAATCTGTAAGCTTAAAAGAGAAACACAATCTTGATACTCTTATTAAAAGTTCCTAGATTTGGGGAACTTGGTTTTCTTGGTTTTCTTAGAAAGAGTAGGTAATTGAATTTGATGAACTTGGGGAATGGTTAGTGTTTCTTTGTGAGGAGAATTGAAAAAAATGGGAATATAATGCCCTAACCGACATTTTAATTCAAGTTTATATAAATTGGATCGAGGGGAAAAGACTCAATTACCGCTTAGAGAATTAAATTCACAACTAGAATGCAGATTAAAGGTCCACCATAATGTGATAAAGCTTTCACTGCTATAGCCACCGTGATGCACCACTATAGCATTGAGCTGCTGGAATAGAAATCCAAACACGACTCAGTCCTTGTCTGAAAAATCCAAAACTTCCTTTAGACATGCTCCTTACATCCTTTAACATCAATTAACTCAAAAACCAATATCTCGAGGTCTGGAAGACTCGTTTAAAAATTGTTAAAGTTAAGAGGCCAAAAGTATGACTAAGTCCCCAACACTTAGCAGAATTTTCAGGCTGTAAGACTTTTATGCATGCAACTAGGAGCTGAATTAAGCTAAGAAAAGTATGGGGTATTACAATATCTCCCCTTTGGGAACATTCATCATCAAATGAGACTGATTAAGCAGAGAATACTAGGGAAACTGAGATGATATACTAGACATGCATAACTGAAAACATGATTACATGGCTGAGTCCGAAACATAATACATAAACTAAACTGATTAGTGAATGTATGCAATGACATGAGAATTTTTATATAGATGGAACTGAGAATGAAAAAGAGATAATCTAAGAAAAACTGTTACCTTAAGCTGAGTCTGAGTTTGAAGAGAAAAGATGAGGGTACTTGGTACACATATCTGCTTCTGCTTCCCAAGTGGCTCTATCAACGGACTAATTCTGCCGAAGAATTTTGACTAAGGGAACTTCTTTGTTCCTTGTTATACGAATTTGATGATCAAGGATCTAGACTGGGATTTCTTTGTAAAAAAGGCTATCCTGAACATTTGTGCTTTTTAATGGAACTACAGTAGCTGGATCACCAATACACTTCTTTAATAAAGAGACATGGAACACTGGATGCATTGATGCCAAATCCGCAGGTAACTCAAGCTCGTAAGATACCTTTCCAAAATAGATCAAGATTCTATAAGGGCTAACATATCAGGGACTGAGTTTCCCATTCTTGCCAAATCTTTTCACCTCCTTCATGGGAGAGATTTTCAAATGGACCGAATCACCAACCTCAAACTCAAGGTCTCTTTTTCTCACATCTGCATAAGATTTTTGATGGCTTTGTGCTGTCTTAAGCCTCTCCCTAATCAACTGAACCTTCTCTATCCATCAAACACCAAATCTAGCGCTACCAATGTAGCTTCACCTGCCTCAAACCAGCCAATAAGAAATCTACATCTCCTCCCATAGAGAGCCTCAAATGGGTCCATCTGAATACTGTAGTAATAACTTTTACTGTAGGAAAAATTGATCAATGGAAAGTTATCACCCCAACTACCTTTAAATTCAAGAGCACACACCCTCAATATATCCTTAAGGGTCTGAATAGTTTTGTCTACCTGACCATTTGTCTGAGGATAAAAAGATGTACTGAGATAAACTTGGGTACCAAGTTCCTTCTGAAAAGCCTTCCAAAAGTGAGAGGTAACATGAGTACCTCTATCTGAAATAATGGACAAAGAAACTCTATGCAACCTAACAGACCCTCTAATATAGACCTTGGCATAATCCTCGGTTGAAAAGAAGTATGAGCTGGTGAGAAATGGGTTGATTTGGTCATTCTGTCTATAATAACCTATATCAAATCATGCTAATGACGCGAATGAGGTAGCCCCATTAAAAAATCCATGTTTACCTCTTTCCACTTCTAAGTAGGAATGCTAAACTCCTGTATTGTGCCACTACGCCTCTAGTGGTAAACTTTAACCTGATGACAGTTAGAAAACTTAGCTATAAACTCTATAATATCTCTATTCATACCAATCTACCAATAGATTATTCACAAATCATAGTGCATCTTAGTGTCTCCTGGGTGAATAGAATAACGCGCACTATGCATTTCTACAAGGATTCGCTGTCTCAAACCATCTACATATGGCACACACAACCTACCCTAACAATGCAACACACTATCTCCTCTTAGGAGAAAACCTCTACCTTCTTATCTCTAAGTGATTTCTTCAACTTAACCAAACTAGAATACGTATCTTACTTCTCCTTCACTTCGGCAACAAAAGAAGATTCTGAACCATTTTGAACCCATTTACTACCCTCAACTGAATCAACCAAACTAACACCTAATCTAGCAAGCTGATGAACCTCCTGAGCTAACCTTTACTTATCATTCTCAACATGAACAACACCACTCATAGACAATCTACTAAGGGCGTCTGCCCACTACATTGTCCTTGCCCGTATGAAATAACATACTCATATAATAATATTTTAACAATTCTAGCCACCTTCTCTAATGAAGATTTAAATCTTTCTATGAAAACACATACTACAAACTTTTATGATCCGTGAACACATCAATATAAACTCCATAAAGATAGTGCCTCCAAATTTTTAAGGAAAAAACAACAGCTGCTAACTCAAGATCATGGGTAGGGTAATTTTTTTATAGGGTTTAAAATGTCTAGAGGCATAAACTTTGACCTTACCTCTCTCTATCAAAACACAACCAAGACAACTTTAGAAGCATCACGGTAAACAACAAAACCCTCTAAACTATCTGGCAAAGTCAAGACTAGGGCTGAGATGAGTCGAGTCTTTAACTCCTGAAAACTCTTTTCACAAGTTTTCATAAGAATTTGACTAGTGAAATTTGACTTTCTTCTAAGTAAATTGAGACATGAGGGATGAAATATATTAAAACCCTTTAACAAATCATTGGTAATAGCTAGCCAAACCCATGAAACTCCTAATATCTGATAGAGAGATAGGTCTGGGCCAGTTTTTCATGGCTTTGGTCTTTTGAGGGTTAACTATAATGCCATCACCAAAAATATTATGGCCAAGAAAAGTTACTGATCTTAGCCAAAACTTGCATTTACTGAATTTGGCAAATAACTAATGGGCTCTAAGAGTCTGCATACTAATCTGAGATAGTTTGCATGATTCTTTTCACTATGAGAGTAGATAAGAATATCATCAATGAAGACTATGAAGGACATGATGAAGTAATTCTTGAACACTCTATTCATCATGTCCACGAAAACTGCTGAGTTTTGAAAGCTGTTTTCCAAATGTCACATTCTTTGACTCTGAGCTGATAATAGCTGGATCTGAGGTCTATCTTAGAGAAATAACTGGTATCCTGATGTGGGTCAAACATGTCATCAATCCTAGGGATGGGGTTCTTATTTTTAACAATGACTTTGTTCAAATAACGATAGTCGATGCACATTCTGAAAGAGCTATTTTTCTTACGCATGAAAAAAATTGGAGCACCCCATGGGGAAATGATGGGCCTAATGAATCCCTTATCTAAGAGATGTTTCAAATGTTTTTTCAACTCCCTAAGCATAGATGGAGCCATTCTGTAGGGAAGAATTAAGATAGGCGGAGTATCTAGAAGGAGATCTATTATGTAGTCAATTTCGCTTTCGAGAGAAACTCCAGGAAGATCTTTAGGGAACACATATGGAAATTCCATTAATACTGAAGATGAATCAAGACTTGGGGTCTCAAAACTAGAGTATTTAAATCAGACAAGATAGTACATGCACCCCTTGGATATCATTTTTTATCGCTCTAAGATATGACACAATTTGACACTTAAGCATTGAAGTACTACCCTAAATTCAATAACTGCTTCATTGGGAAACTAAAACTGAATGAATTTATTTCTATAGTCAACTGAAACATAGCATGAGTAGAGCCAATCCATGTTGAGAATGAGATTATAAGCAGCCATCTCCAACTCTACAAGATCTACTGAAGTGATTTTCTGGGATACTATAATCGGGTAATTTCTGTACGCCCGTCTGGCCACTATAGATTTACCCACTGGGGTAGACACTGAGAAAGGCTCTACTAGAGTTTCCGAATTGACACCAAAATCGATAGCTATATAGGGGGTTACAAAAGAAAGTGAAGCTCCTAATCATGAAGGGACTGGAGTGCATACAATTTGTTCTAGCACTGCTCATTGGTTGCACTGGATACTGTACCCTACTGAGTCGGGCGATCGGATAGAACTGAAAAATAATTGGGATCATCTTACTGACCATTCTTTAGGTAATCTCTGACTCTGTGGCGAAGATTACCGCATCCAAAATACATATTACTTCTGTCTTTACACACACCCTCATGATTCCTATCATATTTCTAGCAAAGGGGATTAATAATACCACTATTCATACCATTTTTGTGATTAGAGCCTGGTGCCTTCCCGACTGTCATTCCTAAACTTTTGGTATTGGCGCACTAGCTAAAGATAAAGCTAGGGCTGCAAAGTTTTAATAGAACTGAGAACGGTTACCACCCTATAACTCGACTGAGAATTATTGAAGCTACCTATTTTGGCCTTCTTATTCTCTCTTTCTCCTTAAGCTTCTGTTCCTCAATCTGTTGAGCATGGACTATAAGCCTAGATATTTCCATCTCCTTAATCAACATAGTAGTCCTACACTCATTTACAACACTACCAGCTATACTAGAAACCTACTTACTCATTCTTGACCTATTATCAGCCACCATTGAAGAAGAATACCTCACCAACTGAGTAAATTTAAGCAAGTATTCCTTCACACTCATATTAGCCTGTTTCAAATTTATGAACTCCATCACCTTAGCTTTCCTCAACTATAAAGGAAAGAACCTATCTAAAAAGTTTATGGAAAACTCCTCCTACTCTACGGGCCCTGCCTCAGCACCCCTATCCTCCTTTCACTGCCTATAATATATATGAGCTATATCCTAAAACTGGTAAGCGACCAACTCTACACTCTCACTCAAAGTGATATCCATTATATCAATCACCTTCTAAACCATTTAAATAAACTCTTACATATCTTTCTCAGACTTGGATCCCAAAAACAATAGGAGATTCATTTGGGTAAAATGCCAAATCCTAGCTGCAGTTGCAGTTGCCACTAGATTAACTAGGGTAATAACCTGCTGATTATTCTTTGTACTTACTGAATGAGCTAAGGTAGTAAATACAACTTTGAACTTGACATTAGAGACATGCTCATTCAGAGGATCTTCCTAAACATATAGAGGTGTGGGTTAGTTCCCAATCCTTCTTCTGTTATTCTTTTTGGGAGGCATTTTCTATAACAGAATAAAGGATGGATTAGAAAGAGAGTTTAAATACATGTCATTCTAACTCGCATGATATTAATACTGAAATAAGGGAAACTTTTCCTAAAATATCTTGTAGCCTCCTATCCATAAGTGTGGAACACTTCACATCCATGTAAAAGACTCTACTCAATGCGAATTATAGACTCCCAAGGACTTTAAAACCTTAGGCTCTGATACCAACTTTTTTCATGACCTGAGGCTACCCCCTAGTCGCGACAATGGTACTTATGATCACAAGTGACCATAATTTAGCCCATGAGTTGGTATCTGCTATGAGTACTGAGTAGTGTACTAATAATAAACATGTGTAGAAACAACTGAATAAAGCCATAAGGTTGTAAATACTAAAACACAATTAAATCTTAAATCTGAACATCTGAAGACAGACTAAAAAGAATGATAAAACATCTAGTAAACTAATTTACTGTCAAAATGTTTAAAATATCTAAAAGTCTCTAAACTGACTTATAAGTTGATAGGACAGGCCCTAACTAACTCCAAATTGAACTAACTGAAAAGAAATACAGAAATACGAAAATAACATAATAGGTCCTCAACATATGATGACTCACCACAACTCCTGCTACTGATAAGTTGAACTGTCTAAGCATGGTTAAGAAATTAAGCATCCGAACCTATGATATAAGACATCATAGTATGGAGAAAAGTATGCGATCTATACTTTGAATGTACTAGTATATGAGATAATATTAGGCTGAGATGCATAGGTTTATGTGCATGAAATAATGACTGATTAAATAGCATGAGAAAAATGATGTATTAATGCATAAAAGCTGTAAAATCTAAGACTGCATGACAAAAAATATAAATGATACTGAAATAGTCTGTAAACTAAAATACGAAAGTCTAGTAGCTGAATAACTGATGAAATGTATGCTATGGTAAAGTAAACTTGAAATAAATTATATACAGAATATTGAACTGAGATAGTGGGAGGTATCATCTAATTAATATGCCCTAATATAAGCTAATCGAGGTCTAACATGTAACCCAAGTTGAAAGAGTTCAGTAAGATGCTACGGGTACTAACATGGGTAGTGTGGATCCACTAAAATAATATCTTGAAGTAAGAAAGAGTTACCCTCATCTGGCAGGTGATCTAATAAGATATCTGTTACCCTCAATTGGCAGGTAAACATCTTATCAACCCACAACTGGA
>NC_061115.1:191952819-191988552 GCF_002878395.1 Capsicum annuum
TGTTACCCTCAATTGGCAGGTAAACATCTTATCAACCCACAACTGGAAGGTTGATATCTCTAACCTACGTTGGCTACATAGTTCTGGAAATAAGGGACAACTGCTAAAGGTCACACCCTCTACTAGAAGATGAGCCCCCATCCCTGGGTTCGTTCATTTCTAAATCTTATTCTCAACTAAATGAGATGAATTACTAGACTAAACTAAACTTAACTGAGAAAACAACTGATCATTATAACTAACTGAATGGCAATACTCATGGTTTATCTAAAACTATTCTAAAGACACCAAAATAATGTAAACAACTAAGTATCGGGAGTTCATAACCCTCCAACACTAAATAAAAATAACAAAAAGGACATATGGAGCTTTAAAAATAATAATGAAGGATCATTGCTCAAAACCCATCATTTAGACATTTCATCAAACACATGGGAGTCATGAACTTAAGCATGGGAATGGGTAAAGCATGTGATTGAAAACATAGTTACAACATTGAAACCGTGAATTAGGAATTTAATATGAAGATTTCAATACTCAAATCATATAAAGGCTCATTCCATCAAAAAATGCTCATAACATAACTTGTAATCAAAATCAATAACAACTTCACAGAGACAATTCATCATAAATATGTAAAAACTCATAATTTTATATCATAAGGGGATTCTTGGACTCCAAGGGTGAAAAGGGCCCATGAATGAACATCAGACATACCTTAAATCCTTAAGCTTGAAATAGAAACACAATCTTGATGCTTTTATTAAAAGTTCTTGGATTTAGGGAACTTGATGTTCTTTGTTTTCTTGAAGAGCAGAGGTAATTAAATTTGATGAACTTGGGGAATGGTTAAGGTTTCTTTTAGAGGAGAATTGAAAAAAATGGGCATATAATGCCCTAGCCAACGTATTAATTTCTGTTTTTACAAATTGGATTGAGGGGAAAAGACTCAACTGCCCCTTAGAGAATTAAATTTGCAACTAGAACATATATTAAAGGTCCACTGTAATGCGATGAACTTCCACCTCTATAGCCCCTACAACACACTACTATCGCGGTGATCTGCTAGAATCAAAATCCAAACACGAGTCAATCCTCTTTCAAAAAATCCAAATATACTCGAGACATGTTTCTTAGACCTCTGAACATAAATTAACTTTAAAACTAATATCTTGTGGTCGGGAAGACTCGTTTAAAAATCCTCGAAGTTAAGAGGCCAAATATATGACTAAATCCTAAACACTTAGTGTAATTTTTAGGCTGTAAGCCTCTTATGGATACAACTAGGAGCTGAACTAAAATAAGAAAAGTATGGGGTATTACACCTCCGAAGTCTTGCACTACTGCAACCAAGAATGAATATGAATATAGTTATTGCGCTAGTCTAAATTTACATGGATGGGTTACTCGAGGAGACTATTATATATTAGAAGGTGCTTGGGAGAATACTTATGCAGAAAGGGAGAGGTGGAGAACACAATATATCAACAAATACCTTATTAAAGAAGAAACACATGGTAGGAAGGAACGGTAGTGAATCGGGCTGATGAAATTAACACAAAATATTAAAAAAATCAAATTAGATGCAAATGTGAAAGTGTATCCAAAAATGAAAATATATCCATCCATTTTGAAAAGAAAAATGTTGAAGTGGTCTGGAGCTATGAAATTTGTTAGGGGACTGTAACTATCTAGCGTGGCCTAAATGAAGACCCACAAAATGAAGGACCAAAACACTAAGGTTACATCTTTGGAAGAATTGATGGTGGTAAGATTGTCGGTCAGGAACAAAACCTGGACCAATAATTCCTGAAGTAAAAATAAGGGATCAAGCTAAAGTGGAAATTTCTAAAGTTAAACTTGCATCCCAGGCTTTCTGCTTGTGGTTATGGTCTAGTTAAAGGCAGTGGAGACAACAAGGCATGGGAGCACTTGTTTTTTCTTAATGGAAATGGTTCTATGACTCCACACCTCTTCTTATATAGCCTTCTCCCCAGTTTGATAGTTCTTGGGTCAATATATGAAGGAGGTCTTAATCTCCCCAAAAGCTCTACAAGAACAACTAAAGATTTTTTGGGAGGCACCGGAGTAATATTCTCAATATATGCCATTATATATTTTTTTCACCAAATAATATGGAGAGGAGTACTCATAAATTTTAGTTCCATATTGTACACCGTATTGAGTTCGAAGTGCAGCTGTAGCATGTGGACAGGGTATTTTGTCTAAGTCAAAAACTCTATTTTTACAAGATCTTGTTTGAAGATTAACCATCGCAGCATCACCATGATCGTCGATACTAAACTTGTAATCTTCTATTTAATGAGTAAATAACCTATTTACCAGATTGATGTTCGTTGATATTATTTTTTCGCTTCAAGAAAAAATTATTTCCTGTGTTCTGGAATTTCGTATGCCTTTCATGAAAAAATTTGCCATACTTCTGGTTTATTATATCTAACAGAGCCACGATGGAAAAATCTCTTTCATTACCAGACAATGAATTCACTGATTCAACTATATTTGATGTCATAATATTGTAGCTATACAAAAGAATCACCTAGTACAAAATCATACTAAACTTATAAGTCAAACAAGACATTAAATTCATAAGAATGTACCTATTTTGGGAACAAAATGCCTGGCTCCATCTCTTGAAATCGACACGTATGAGATGCTCTGCTGCCTTGGGACACATATCCATTATTTGATTTAAATGGTGACTTGATTGAAATGATCTAAAAATTCCTCTCTATTATATGCTCTAGCTACTTTATAAAAAAGGTTCACGACCCGATCGTTGTGAAAGTTTCTCCGAATATTATCTCCAAGCTGCCTTATGCAACAATCAATGTAAGCTAAAGTGTATAAAATTGAACCCATCTTTAAAATACTTGGATTCCTATCCAAAACAAAGCATAACTCTTTGATATCTTTGACGCAGTTTCGCATCTTTTCAAAAAATATCCATAAGAGGTATCACTTTTCTTGTCCACTACACAAAAAATGATAGGAAAGATGTTATTCTCCATATTTTATGCCACCATTTCTAGCAAAACTCCATTATACTTTTTCCTCAAGAAGGTACTGTCGACGGCTATGAAATTTCTCAAATGTTGAAAACCTTGAATCCAAGCACCATAGGATACAAAAAATTACTTGAACCCTCTATTTACATCAACATGCAATGCCATCTTACTTTTGGGATTTGTGGACTCAAGAATGTAACGGTATGCATCGAGGACTACATACCCGTGCTCTTGTGTATTACTCGTAGCGATGGGCGTAGGTGGTTGATCATCATTTGAAATATTCATGTCCATATCATTCAACTTATCATCAAAGATGTCTTGTTGTTGTTCTTTTTCTATATTTTGGTTCTCATTCTCTCTTGATTTTTAACCCACGTACACCCTAAACACTGACCTGGTTAAATTACTAAGATAAGCACACAACTAAACATGATCAGTTATCTTGAAAGGTAGTACTTTCTGTTTTTTAAAAGAGTTGTGCATATTAATAATGAGGAGTTCTTTCGATTGATAATTCAGTCCACAATATCTAATGATTAAGTTTACAAAATAATCATATGATTGGACTATCATAGCTATCGTCTCTTGTAGTTACAACTGCTAAGTTAATAGTATTTGAGAGCTTATAAATGGGGTTAGAGGAGAAAGGTGGAGAAAAGAGGTTGTTTAGGCTTGCTAAGGCTAGGGATTTAAAGGGCGGGACCTGGATTAAGTGAAGTGCATTAAGGGAAAGGATGTTAGAGTTTTGGTTGAGTATGTTCACATTAAGTGGAGATGGAAAGAGTATTTCATAGAATGTTGAACGAGGAGGGGGGAAGAGGCATAGAGTTAGGGGAGCTGGAGCACTCGAAGAAGAGTCATAATTTTAGTTACTGTAGATTTTTTATGGTTGAGGAGGTTAGAGAGTCTATTCGTAGGATGTGGAGGGGTAGAGAAATGGGTCCCAACAAGATTCCGATGGATTTTTTGAAGTATACAGGTGGGGCAGGTTTAAGGTAGTTGACTGCGTTGTTTAACGACATTTTCAAGACAACGAGAACACCTGAGGCTTGGAGATGGAGTATGCTGATTCCATTATATAAAAGAAGGGTGACATTTAGAGTTCAACAACTATAGGGGTATTAAGTTGTTAATTCATACTATGAAGATTTGGGAGAGAGTTATTGAGCAAAGATTGAGGAGGGTTGTGTCAATTTTTGATAACTAGTTTAGATTTATGCTGGGTCGCTCGATGGTAGAGGAAATTAAACTGGTGTGGATATTAGTAGAGAAGTATAGGGAGAGGAAGAGGGATTTACACATGGTGTTTATTGACCTAGAGATGGCATATGATAAAGTCCCTAGGGAGGTTCTTTGGATATTTTTGAAGGTCAGAGAAGTCCCACTGGTATACATCAGAGCTATTAAGGACATGTTTGATAGAGGGAAGACTTGGGTGATGACGACGGAAGGAGACTCTAAGTATTTACTAGTTGAGATAGGGTTGCATCTGTTCCTATTTGCGTTGGCAATGGATCTGTCGATATGGAGTATTAGGGTGAGGTTCCTTGGTGTATGTTATTTACAGATGATATAGTTCTGATTGATGAGACGTGATGGGGGGGGGGGTGAATTAAAAATTAGAGGTTTGGAGGCAAGCCCTAGAATCTAAGGGGTTTAGGTTGAGTAGGTCTAAGACAAAGTATATAGAATACAAGTTTAGTGACTTGAGATAGGAGGACGAAGTGGTGGTAATGTTGGATTCCCAAGAGGTTTGTAAGAGGGATAATTTTAAGTATCTTGGGTCTATGATCTAGGGAAATGCCGCGATTGATGAGGATGTCTCTAAACATAGTAGAGCGGGTTGGATGAAGTAGAGGCTCACCTCGGGAGTATTGTGTGATAAGAATGTTCCCCTTAAGCTTAAAGGTAAATTTTACAAAATGGCAGTCAGTCCGGCTATACAGTATGAAATAGAGAGTTATCCAGTCAAGAACTACCACATTTAAAATTGAAGGTAGCGAAAATAAGAATATTGCATCGGATGTGTGGGCTTACTAGAGGTGTTAAATTTAGAAATGATATTATCTGAGAGAAGGTGGGAATGTCTTCGGTGGAGGAGAAAATATAGGAAGAAAGGCTGAGATGGTTTAGGCATGTGATGAGGAGGAGCACGGATGCCCAAGTTCATAGGTGTGAGAGGCTACCCTTGGACGGATTCTGGAGGGGTAAAGGTAGGCTGAAGAAATATTAGAGGGAGGCAATTAGACATGACATGGAGAAACTTTAGCTTACTGAGGACATGAACCTAGATAGAAAGGTGTGGAGGTCGCGGATAAGGGTAGAAGGCTAGTGTGGATGTGTGAGTTGTAGCTAGTAGTTAGGAGAGGCCTTGTGCAGCCGGGTTAGTAATCCTAGGACTGTGTCCATAGGTAGGAAACTCTAGCCAGGTGAGTTTGGGTGGGGTTGGTGTCTTTGGGCTTGTGAGTGTATGTTACTACTAGGTGGGCATCCTATTTCTTATTTCTTACTTCCTATTTCATATTTCATATTGCTCGCATATCTCTTATTTCATATTTCTCTAATCTTTATTTGTATTATCCCTCATTCATTATTTATGTTATGCCATCCATCATGCTTCATATTTTTTTTACGACCATGTTTACTATTCTTTTTCCTGAGCCAGGGGTCTATTAGAAACAACCTCTCTACTCTTTCGGAGGTAGCGGTATAGATTGTGTACATTTCACGCTCCCTAGACCCCACTTTGTAGGAATACACTGGGTTTTTTGTTGTTGTTTTTGTTGTTGTTGTTTTTTCTCTTCTTGATCCATTGTCTATAACAATCCACCCCTATTGTTATTGATCCGTCCATTAGTAGTTCCTAAAAAAAGTCATTTGTTAAAAAAGTTAATAATGATATCATAATAAAATTAATTGCGATTTTATAGTGTCGTTACATGAACCCCAATAGATATACAATCTATTGCAACAGGTGAAAAAAATTGCAACAGTAAGTAATCAGTTGTAACAAATTACTTACCTATTGGGATTTATGTTATGCTATTGAAGCTAATTTTAATAGATGAGTCATCTGTTGCAATAGGTGAATCATCTGTTGAACAGACTATACATCTATTGCAACAGATAAAGCGCCTATTGGGATAGATTTTACAGTACTAAATAACCTTTGAAGCTGATTCCAACAGATGAGTGACATATTGCAATAGATAACTAACCTGTTATGACAGATGTCATATATATTGCAACATACGATGTGTATTTTAAAGTTGAGTTCAAGTTCTGTTGCAACAAGTGACTAATCTATTGCAACATATATTTACTTTTTTGCAACAAATAACTAGTCTGTTGCAACAGATAACTAATTTGTTGTAATAAAGGGGTCAAAATTAGAACTTACTGAATTTAGTGAACAATTAACGATCTCTAAGGGTCTGCAACAAAATTCTCAGATGGACTTCATGATTATTCTCACTATGGAAATAGACAAGAATATCATAACTGAAGACTATGATGAACATGTCCAAGTACTAGTTCAACATTCTATTTATCAAGTCTATGAAAGCTATTGGGGAACTCGTTAATCCAAAGGTCATAACTAAGAATTCAAAGTAACCATACCGATTTCTTAAGGATGTCTTTGGAATGTCACATTCTCTTACTCTGATATGATGATAGCTGGATCTGAGGTCTATCTTAGGGAAATAACTGACATTCTAAAGTTGGTTGAACAATTCAACAATTCTGGGGAATTGATACTTATTCTTGATTCTGACTTTGTTCAATTGATAGTAATTGATGCACATTCTGAGAGAACTGTGTTTATTATGCATGAATAGGACTGGAGTGCACTATGAGGAAATACTAGGCCTGATGAATCCCTTGTCTAAGAGATCTTGTAGATGTTCTTTCAACTCCTTAAGCTTAGCTGGAGCCATTCTGTAGGGTGTAATAGAGATAGGCTAGGTATCTAGAAGGAGATCTATTCCAAAGTCTATTTCACTTTCGGGAGGAACTTCGGGAAGTTCTTCAGGGAACAAATCTTCAAATCCCCTTACTATTGAAACTGACTTGATACTTGGAGTCTTAGAACTAGAGTGCTTGACTCTAATAAGAAGGTAAACACACCCCTTAGATATCATCATTCTCGCTTCAAGATATTAAACAAGCTGACCCCTACACACTGAGGTACTACCCCTTCATTTAGTAGCTAGTTCATTGGGAAACTAAAACTGAACAACTCTATTTCTTCAATTAACTGAGGCATAACATGAGTAGATACAATGCATGCCGAGAATGACATCAAATCAATCATCTCTAACTCCATATAATCCACTGAGGTAACTCTCAGGGATACTGTAACTGAGCAGTACCTGTATAACCATCTAACTTTAATAGAGCTACCTAATAGAGTAGACACTAAGAAAGGTTCAGCTAAAGATTTGTGACTGACACCGAAATTGACTTTTATATAGGAGGTTACAAAGGAGTGTAAATCTCTGGGGTCTACTAAAGAATAAACATAGAGATGAATGTCCTAAAATGTACCCGTAACTACATCGCAAGAACACTCCTAGTCCTGTCGAATATAGAGGGCATACAACCTATTCTAACGCCCACTAGTTGCGTTGGAAGTGGTACACTATTGAGTTGGGTGACCAACTAGAATTGGAGAATTATTAGACTGACCCTGCTGGCCGGCCTTTGAGCAATCCCTGACTCCGTGGCCTGGCTTTCCATATCTAAAACACACATCACTGCCGGCTCTACACATACCCTAATGATGTGTGCCACACTTCCCATGAAGCGGATTAGTATGACAACCGTTCACGCTACCCTGGGACTTGAAGAATGGCGCTCTATCCTGACTATCTTACCTAAACTTAGGCACTAGCACACCAACTAAAGATGGGGCCGGGGATAAGGACTTTTGATGGAACAAAGAGCAGTTACCACCCTCTGACCTTGGCTAAGAAATGTTAAAACTACCTATTCTGGCCTTCTTATTTTTTTTTCTCTTTAAGTTTCTCTTTCTCAGTTTGCTGAGCATGAACCATAAGTCAAGATAAGTCCATGTTATTAATCAACGTAGCAGTCCTAAATTCTTTAACCGTACTATCAGCTACACCACCACAAACTTACTCATCCTAGACCAATTGTCAGCCACCATATTAGAAGTATACCTCGCCAATTCAATAAACTTAAGCGAGTGCTCCTTCATACTCATATTACCTTACTTTAACTTAATGAACTCCTAAATCTTAGCCTCCCTCAACTCTAATAGGAAGAACCTAACTAGAAAAGACATGGAGAAATCATCCCACTCAATAAGCCATACATTAACATCACGGTCTTCCTTTCTCTGCTTAATCCAGGTACGCGTCACGTCCTTCAACTGATATGCAGCCAACTATGCACTCTAACTCAAGATGACTCACATGATATTAATCCGTTTATGAACTATATCAAAGAACTCATGCGGGTCCTCTACAGACTTAGATCTGGAAAATAAAGAAGGATTCATTCGGGTAAAGTCTCAAATCCTAGCTGCAGCTATATTTTCCACTGGATTAGATAGAGTGATAGCCTTCTGATTGTTCTGAGAATCTATAGAATGATCTAGATTAGTAAAAGTAGCTCTGAATTTTGCATGAAATGCATGTTCGTTTAGGGGATCTTCTTGAACACGCGGTGGTGTGGGCTAGTTCCTGTTCCTTCTTCTGTTAGTTCTCATTAGAAGCATTGTTTGAAAAGAAAACAAAGGATGAGTTAGAAAGAGAGTAAGTAGATATCATGCTCAATCACATGACATGAATATTTAAAGAGGCAAAAAGTTTTCTAAATCATCATGTATCCTCTTGTCTATAAGTATGGAGAGCTTCCCACCTATGAAAAAGACTCTACTTAATGTGGCTTTTGGAATTCCTAGGGCACTTTAAAACTCCGGGATCTAATACTAAGTCTGGTCACAACCTGAGGTTACTCCCTAATCGTGATAGCGGTGCTTACAATAACAGGTGACCACAACCAAACCCATTAGTGGGTACCTGCTGTGAGCATTGAATAAATATGAACATAACACCTATGCGGAATATAAATTGAGATGGAAAATATAAATTTGAATACTTAAATACAAAATAAATTATAATTCTGAAAAATCTAATAAAAATCAAAAGTAAATGACTGACTGTCCAACCAATTTTTCTGAATTCCTGAAAGCCTCTAAAGTAACTAAGAAGTTGATGGGATAGAACCCCCAACTAACTCTGACTAACTGAATAAAATAAAATACTGAAATAACTGAATAATCATAACATATCCTCGATGGATGAAGACTCACCACTACGATTGTTGAATAATGCTGAGTTGTCTAATTGCTATCGAGAAACTGTGCATTCAAACCTTTGATATAAGGCATTATAGGAAAAAAAGTATGTGGTCAGTACTTTGAATGTATTAATATATGAGATGAGTATTGGCTGGCATGCATGGGGTACTGTGCATATTAAATAAAGACAAACTAAATAGTATGAGATAATAGAACATGGATGCATGAAAAAGTTTAGCATCTGAGAATGCAAGACCAAGCATAAACATATGTTTGAAATAATTTATAAATTGAAGGATTTTAGTGTGATAACTGAATATCTGAGAATCTATATGATTTGGTCAAGTAAACCTGGACTGAAATTATATTGAATATGATACTGAGACTGTAGGAGGTGCCATCTAACCGGCATGCCTTAATCTAAGCTAATTAGACTCCACCCTATAACCCTAGTTGGAAGGGTGTCAGTACCGTGCCATGGGTACTAACACTGGCTATGTGGATCCAGTAAACTAGTGTCCTGATGGACTAAAGAGTCACCCTCAAATGGTAGGTTCTCTAAAGAGATATGTTTCAACCCTCAACTGGAAGGTAGACACATTGTCAACCCTCATCTAAAAGGTATACATCTCTAACCTATGCTGGCTACATAGTTCTGTAACTCGGGGATCGCTACTAAGGGTCAAACCCTCTATCCTTGAGTTCGCTCGGTGCTAAATCTTACTCCCAACTGAACTGACACTGATACTGCAATGGACTAAATTCGATTGAACATAATTACATAACTGATTATGCTCATGATATTCATAAACATGTAAGTATAGTAATAAGTGTCATGGATTAATTGCTTGAGTACTTGAAGAGATGAACTCATGTAAAATACATAGATATCGGGTGTTCATAATCCACAAACACTGAATGAGTATGAGTATGCAATATAAAACTTGAAATACAGTAATACGTGATTATGGTTCAAAGAGCCAAACATGTCATCTCATTAAAACATGTGAAAATCATACACTTAAACATGAGTATATTTTAAAAATGAGGAAACAACAGGATATTAGAGCTAAACTCATAACATGAAGATTCATCCTGAAACCATTTAAATGCGACATGGAAGTTTTAATACTCAAACATGATATGATTCATTCTACTTAAAAATACTTATAACCATAACTTATAATTACATTAAAAAGAGATTCGTGGAATTATTTCAATTTGATTAAAACTCAAAATTTAAAACACCAAAAAGGGTTCTTGGACTCCATGGGTGAAAGGAACCCATGCATGAACATCACACATACCTCACTAGATGAATTCGTGAAGATTTTTGGGAATTTATTAAGGTTTGATGCTTGAATTCCTTGATTTCTTGAGAAAGAGTTAGGGTTTTTTCTTGAGGAAAGGGATGCTTCTATTGAGAGAATTTGTGATAAAAAGGGCAAATAATGCTCTTTGAGAACCTAAATTTTCTGTTATGGATGAGTTGGGTGAAGGAAAAATGACCCAAATTCCATTAAATATCGAATAAAAAAACTAGACAAAAAAAGGGAGGGGGAAACTCAAGATCTGGGGCACCGAAATAAAGCAGACGGCGCGGACTCTGGAGCGGTGCACTGGGGGAGCGGAGCAGGATAATCCCGATTATGCTACTGCCTTGGATATCCAAACATGCCCTTACGCTCGTCAAAAAATTCCGAAACTCACCTGATACATACTTTTAACTTCCCCGATCATGAATCAACTCAAAAATCAATTTTTCGAGATCGGAAAGGTCAAAAATAAGATTATCGAAGTTTAGGGGTTTTGAAAAAGACTAAGTCCCAACACTTAGTGAAATTTTCAAGTCTAGGACCCCTTAAATATGCAATAGAGAGCTAAAATAGGCTATAACTTTTATGGGGTATTACAAGCACGTAAAAGGGACAGGGGAAACAAAAAGACTTAAGCAATTAGGCCCAAATCAATAAAACTCTCCTAAGCTACTTTGGGATTATGGCCCATCATCACCTGTCCTAGTAAAAAAACTATGATTGGGACTGTAACCTATCATAAACTACATTTTTGAGCCCTTTTGAACTGATAATGCTCAACTTACACGTCAATTTAGTGCAAGACGGTCGCTGTCAATATATTTACCCAACTTTGGAGTCGGACTCGAATCCGCAGGGAACAATGTGAGTGGTGATTGAACTAATTTGAAACTATAACTACAAGTTGAATTCAAGCAGATGGTACAAAATATAAAATGGGGGGTTTTGGATATTAGCTAATGAATGTTGGTCACTTTAGCTTTGATGTTTGTAATCAAGAGTTTATGGAAAAACCCGAATTATGTTCACTAGGGGTTTTGGTAGTTGACAGATGCTAATGGTGGTTCAAGATTCTCACAGTAGGTAGGACAACAAGTTATCCTTATTGAAGTTATGACTAAATGTCTCTGGACCTACTTAAGCATTTAATTACCTAATCCTCTCGGACTTAGGGAATTTATATTAATAACCATAATTTACCTCAGGTTAATTAACCTTGTTACAATGTCAATTATTAAATGAAACTTTTTAGTGCTTCCAAATCCCTGTTAATAATTCACTTTCAAATATATTTGATTTCTTTCTCAAGAAAATCAAAACAGGTGTTATCTATCGTTTGCAACAATAGACGATAATTAAAACCTCAGAATTATTAAGGAGTCCTATTACCTTTAGAATCTTGAACACTTAGCAACTTACCAAGACCTAACCAATAGATACCATAATTCAGGTTAAAGGGTTTAGCCACTCATAATGTAATAATCAATACAACAAGTTGAATTCATAATTTGGAACATGACCTTACAGCAAGATGAATAAAAATGAGTGTTTCTCAGATTAGATCAAATTAGAAATCGTAAAATATTGATGATAATCTCTTCAAAGTTAATTGTTTTGTTCAAGCCAAGAAACTAGAGAGAAAATAACAAAATACGCGTCTCCAACTTAGGTTCGAAACTCTTAAGAAAACCCTAAACAAGGCTTTAAATAGTTCACCCTAATTATCAAAAGAAAATAATAAAATTCAAAAATTCCTCAAATTAGGTGATGCCATTTTTAATAGCCTATCAGGAGGCTGACGACTTATCACAAATGTCGTCAGCTTCCTTTATACTTTTGGTACTCGTTGCTTAATGCTGGCGAAAAATGGTGATGCCCTATCAGCTCCTTGATGACCTATCACAAATATCGTCAAGGCTTTTCCTTAGCTCTCATCTTCTTCCTTAGGCTGATGACAATCTTGATGACTTATCAACTCCTGGATGTCATATCACAAAATGTTATCACAACTTTCAACTTAGACCAATTCTCTATCTACTATTGATGATGAAGCAGATGTCTTATCACAGGGCTGACGACTTATCACAAATATTGTCAGCCATACTTCACCTTTATTTACTTTAGATTTCAGCTCATTTGCTTCCATTCTTGTTGGTTCTCAAGCATCTTAGCTTCTACTGCAAAATCAAACATAAAGCAATCAAAAACGACAAAAGTTGCTCAAGACTTTGCAATTATTCTTAGTTAAAAGCCTCAAATGTGTTAGCATCTGCTCACACATCAACACCCTCAACTTAAAACAATTGCTTTTCCTCAAGCAACTAAAACACAACTAAGAGAATACAAAGTACATTTGGCATTCAATCATCTATATCCTATCAAAACATCTTTACATTCTCCAAGATCAATCAATTCAAGAAAAACTGTGTATATTATTGAAGAACAACAATGTAACATATATGAATCAAGATATTGCAGTAGCTCAGCAACACACCCATGCCTGTATCAATCTTACACTATCCAAACAAGTTCGTAACTAGCAATATAACTAGTATGCCCTTACTACAAGGAATTCCCACTTCACTTACATCTGACATTACATATGTAACCATGGGGACAATCACCAGACACTCACTCTCAAAATGAAGTTCAAATCAATGTATGCCGAATACCATATGATATCATTTGTTGTGTCCATATGATTCAACATTAGTTGAAGCATAGCTTCAATGCCACTTTTTTCAATGCTTCATTCTTCCTTTTCTTGACCAAAAGACTTATTAAAATCATAAGAAGAACTAGAATTTGGGTTAGCACAATGGGGGGAGGGGGCATTTGGGCAATCACTCCAATGTCCATCTTGACCATAAAATACAGAACAATCATACTCCCGATAGGATGGAGATGGTGCACATATCTGTCTCCAGGGAGCATATCTATAGTCTTTCCAAAAGTGAGGCCCATCACAATATGGACATCAATCATCAAGATAAGATTTCCAACCACCAATATCATGTTCATTCCATGATGCCATAGTAGTAAGTAAACTAAAATAAAAATCTACCTAACACAAGAAATAAAAGTAAACTAAAAAAATATTTACAAGATTGAATTCAAGAAAATAGGCAAAAATTCCAAGCCAACTTAATATGCCAAATTGTTCCCTAGCAACGATGCCATTTTTGATAACGCTTGACTTACACGTCAATTTAGTGCAAGGCGATCGCCGTCAATATATTTACCCAACTTTGGAGTCGGGGTCAAATCTGCAGAGAATAATGTGAGTGGTGATTGAACTAATTTGAAACTATAACTACAAGTTGAATTCAAGAAGATGGTACAAAAATATAAAATGTGGGGTTTTGGATATTAGCCAATGAATGTTGGTCACTTTAGCTTCAGTATTTGTAATCAAGAGTTTATGGAAAAACCCGAATTATGTTCACTAGGGGTTTTGGTACTTAACAGATGCTAATGGTTGTTCAAAATTCTCACAGTAGGTAGGACCATAAGTTATCTTTATCGAAGTTATGCCTAAATGCATCTCGGTCTACATAAGCATTTAATTAGCTAATCCTCTCGGACATAGGGAGTTTATATTCATGACCAGATTTTACCTTAGGTTAATCAACCTTGGTACAACGTCTATTATTAAATGGAAGTTTTTAGTGCTTTCAAGTCCCTGTTAATAATTCACTTCTCACTATATTTGATTTATTTCTCAAGCAAATCAAAGCAGGTGTTATCTATCATATGCAACCAATAGACGATAATTAAAACCTTGGAATTATCAAGGAGTCCTATTACCTTTAGAATCTAGAACACTTAGCAACTTACCAAAACCTAACCCATAGATCCCATAATTTGGGTTAAAGGGGTTTAGCCACTCATAATGTAATAGTTGATACAACAAGTTGAATTCATAATTTGGAAGATGAACTTACAGGAAGATGAATAGCAACGAGTGTTTGTCAGATTAGATCAAAGTAGAAATCCCAAAACATTGATGATAATCTCTTTAAAGTTAATTGTTTTGTTTAAGCTAAGAAAGTAGAGAGAAAATAAAAAAATTTGTGTCTCCAAATTAGGTTTGAAACTCTTAAGAATACCCCAACAAGGCTTTAAATAGTTCGCCCTAATTATGGAAACAAAATAATAAAATTCAGAAATTCCTCGGATTAGGTGTCGCCATTTATGATAGCCTATCAGGAGGATGACGACTTATCAAAAATGTCTTCATCTTCCTTTATGCTTTTGGTACTCGCTGCATAATGCTGATGACAAATGGTGATGCCCTACATGTCCTTGACGACCTATCACAAATGTCATCAAGTTTTTTCCTCACCTCTCATGTTCTACCTTAGGCTGATGGCAATCTTGATGACTTATTAGCTCTTTGACGTCCTATCACAAAATATCATCACAGCTTTCAACTTAGGCCAATTCTCTATCTACTACTGACGATGAAGCTGATAGCTTATCACAGGGCTAACGACTTATCACAAATGTCGTCAACCATACTTCGCCTTTATTTACTTCAGATTTCAGCTCATTTGCTTCCATTCTTGTTGGTTCTCTAGCATCTTAGCTTCTACTGTAAAATCAAACATAAAGCAATAAAAAACGACAAAAGTTTCTTAAGACTTCACAATTATTCTTAGTTAAAACCTCAAATATGATAGCATCTGCTCACACATCATGGCCCAAAATCTATTTCACTTGTATTAGTTTACAACTTTAACTTTGAGTGCCCAAATGAAAGAATTGAAAATTAGCTAAATAATTAAATAAAATATATATAAGAAAAGACGAATAAGATCGTGACTTTAGAGTCTCTTAGAAACTTTGTCAATGGGTTTTCTACCCATTTTCCTTCTTCCATCTTTTTGTATCTGTATGCTATGCGATTTTTTTGGGCCTTTGAAATCGACTCAGGAATAATCGGCCTCAACGATCCTTATCGATGATGCAAAAGAAGGGAAAAAGTCCAATTAGGACTCAAATGTATTCACATGCAAAGGAAAATGTAAAGTAATCAATGTTTGTCCTAAAGTTAATGATCAAAAGAATGCTAAAATATCTTGCATCTTATTTAATAGTAGGCGATAAAGATATGTCACATTAGATTAACAAAAGTAAGTTCATATTCAATAGCATACATGAAAATGACACGAGAAAATACCTTAACACTCAAGAATATGAATACAAAGGTAAGCTCAAATTTAACGTTATATAGGGGAGATGTATAATGTTTTCATAATGAGGGAATCAAGTAAAAGGTAGAAATTTTGAACTCAAGTACTCAAAAAACATCGCATGCTTAATATGTGAAAACGAATTATAACATATCCCATCTTAGACATTGACTTACAAAAATCGAATCAAAATGTAGAGAAAATTAAAGTCAACTAGAACAGGAGGAAGAAAACAATTTCATGTGAGAGATGCTAAAGGAAAAGAATATAAACTACATATAAAGAAAGTGGCATGAATTCAATTCTTACTATAGAACATCACTAGATTATTTCCATGACCAACCAATGATGACTCCCATTACCAAATATGTCAACTACAATAATCCTACATACATAAATTGTCACCAAAACAAATACAAGAAAAAACAAGACCTTATTTTATACTCTAAGGATCCACTAACAGTTTCCTAAGTTAGTTATTTGGGGCATGAATGCTGATAGAAGCTTCAAGTGACTCTACATACACATAATATAGTAGAAAAGGAATATTCATGAATCAACATGAATACGAATCCCCTTCATGATTATACTACAAAAACATAACTCTCAATCTTTGGGTTAGGCCCCTACATAATCAAAGTTGCCTTGACATTATGATGCTTATTAGAAAAAAAAATGAATAATTTATTCATTTTGAAAAAAAGAATAACAATTTTGAAGGTAAGAACCTAAAGGGCATGCCACATGGGGTATTTCTAAAAAAGAGAAAGCAATATGTATATCTTAAAGAAAGTCTCACAAGACTTAAACACATTTCCAACAACCTTTCTTAATGGAACAACATAATACAATTTGAGTAGTCAGTCTAGTTGCAAGCATCCAGTCTTTCTCGTTGTATGGGCCGACTAATAATCAAAACATAAGGAAAACACAACCAACAATTTTAAAGATTTCTTCTTTATTAGCAGGTTCATATTCTTATCAAAGACATAATGGGGAAAAAGAGAAAATATGCTAAAGGATCTCTATATTCATTGTTAGGTAGCAAAAGAAAGAGAGAAAAGGAACAAAAAACACAATCTTTACGGTCTCACTACATCTTTAGAAATTTAGCTTCTTAACATAAGATTAAGTTTAAGAGACAAAAACATTTTAACTAAGTTCACATTAAAAAAAATCTATACTTCGTTAATCATAGTCAAAGAAGAACTAAACCCATTAACTGCGAGATTCGATTCTCAACATAAGAGATCACATTTAACCACTTATCATAGTAGCGGAACTATAAAACTTTGTAACACGCTATTTGAGTAAAAGGAGAAAACACACAATGAATATGAGCAGTAACAAATGGAGATTAGACTATGTATAACGATGGTTAAAAGAACACATAACCCAAATTAGCGATTAAAACCAAGACAATTTGAAAATAACACTTCAGAACTATATGCTAATTTTAAAGAAATGTGTAGCTAAGGATTTCAAACAAAGAGTAAAAAAAAAACAGTTTACTTTTATAGAAAGTCAAAGCTAAACATAGACTAGACTAAAAATGTATCAATATGTTAAAATCACAATCTTCATCACCTAGTCATACTTCCTTCAAGACCGACCTCAACGAACATTCCCAGCAAACAAATTACAACTATGAGGAAGGAAATGAAGAAGAAACGATGAAAAAATAAAAGGGAAATGTGTGTTTACCCCTTTCAGGGCAGAAAATAGGACTTCGGGCTTCCATCAAAGTCACGATCACCATCGGAAAATGTTCAACTCAATAACTTCGATTAGCCAACAATCTTCACAGCAAAAAAAATTCACTAAAATATCAACTCTTCTATGCTCAAAGCTTTTTCCAAATGTTGACACTTGTCCCCTTCGACTCACCAAGTTTCCTTTATATTGAAAGAATTGATAATTCAATTTTAGACTTCTACCGATGTGGACAAAAAAAACTGATTTTCATTTTCGAGATTTCAAATGCAATATTTTAAAATTATAGGATGAGGATAGGATTTACACCTCATCCTTGCACCAATTTTTAAGTTTTTTAAGAAATTCGAAATGGGTTGGCCTATAGGAATTGGGTAAAAAGGAATTATGCTCAAGAACCAATGAAATTTTACTAATTATGTACAAATTGTTTGAATTTGGCATTTGGGAATCTACCTTAAATTTTTTCTATAATATTCTTCGACCCTCTTCGTACAAACCCGTGTATGGGCTAAGTGATTTGCACAAATTGAAAGAAGGGAAGTGATTTTTAGTGGGAAGAGGAAGAATAGGGTTGTGTTGGGTCGATCTCGGGTTATAAAAGAGGGTGGTCGATCGTTCTTCTTTACTGAAGTTGTATGTTATTGTTGGAAGCTGTTGAAATTGTTGGGTTTGGCTTTTAACGTTGTTTGATTGAGGGAATAGAAAGGTAACAGAGTTGGCCAGACTGGGTTAGGTAATAAGAATTAGGTTGGTTCAATGGTGTCTTATTTTGTTGGTCTGCTTTTGTGGTCCATTTTAAAATGAAAAGGGTAGTCAAATGGATCATTTATAAAATGGCCAATTACGTTAAAAATTTAGTCAACTTTATTTAAATGTTAACTAGATTCAATATCAGTTGACCAATTTCATTTCAATTGTGGTCAATTTTGATTTCAATTATGGCCAATTTAAATAAGTCCACTAAATCTAATCAAAGCTTGAAACAAATTTACTGATTCGATCTCGAGTTTCTTAGTTTAAAAAACTCAAACACATATTTCTCCAAATAAATTATTTTTGAGAACAAACTATAATTATATCAAGATTTTACCCATTTGAATTAATTTTCTAGATTAATCTCAAAAATAGTCCAATTTAGATAAAAATGTTCATTTAAGTAACAAAAATTATACAATCTCACATATCTCAACATCAAAAGGTATAATTGTAACTTAAATGACAAAATTAATCTTAAAAAAATATTTTAGAGTACATTTATGTAGATGAAATAAATATTTTAATTTTATTAAAAAATAAAGAAACTTAAGATTAAATTAGCCATGGAGAGAAATAAATTAGGTGTCAATGGGCATGGAAATAGGGTTGGGAAGGAAGATTTGATAATTGAAGAAGAAAAAACTATGGTGCGGGTGGGGGACCTGGTTGTTGAAGGAAGAGATATTGGAGAGTATTGATGGATAGAAGCAGAAAAAATCATTAGAATTTTGAATCTTGAAATATTTTACTATGTATTTAATTGAAGATGATTGATTGGTTAGAGTGTAAAGAAAGAAATAATGTTGAAATTTTGATTCTTAAAAATAGTTTCTATGTATGTAATTGAATATTGTTGAAGGTTAGAAGTGAAAAAAATGGAGAAAGGAGATGAGAAGGGGTGGTGTGGTGTGTGAAAGAAGATGAGAAGGAGTGGAGGGGTATGAGGAAGAAGAAATGAACGAAAAACGTAAAATGTATAGTGGGTCCTACTATTTTTTGGTCATTTATGCGCTGAAACATACAAAATTTTCCATGTCAACTATTGTGTGGGTGTAAAATTTATTTGAAAGTTGTTAAGGGGGTATATAATTGTCCGTGCAGTTGAGGGGTGAAAATGATGTATTTTCTCTAAGTATGAAAGTGAGAATGTGAAGCACATACTGGATTGAGAGATGTAGGGGGATGTTTATGCACTTTTGAATGCCCAAACTATGCTAAGAATAAGTTGCACATTGATAGAAAATTTGAAAGGAGTGTGGGGGAAAAATGGGGTATCGATTAGTTTTAAAAATTGGCATGACCGTGATCGAGGTTACATGGCTATCACAGGCGGTAGGATGCGTGTCGTGATGGTGGTAACAGAGGCTAAATTTTTGGTCCTCTGTTTTTACCTGTTCAGTCTATTACTCAAATGAATCACACTTCCCCTTTCTCAACCTAACTCAAAACATCTTCTTGTACCGTAATTTTATGGGTTAATCATAAACAAAAATGAATCCTACTCTACTAATAAAAATTCAAAGGAGACGGGCCACTTTCATTGCATTGGTGGGTTGCCTCCAACCTACCACCTAATTTATCGATGCGGTACGAAGTTCTAAAATTTAAAGTTGGATCATTGAGGTAACCATCATCTACCTTTGTCTCAACTACATTAATGACGGACATCACTATGTTCCATTGGTTGTTTCTCAATTTTACACACCAAAAAGGAAACCTCATCATTTTGAACTCGGAATTTCATCTCCCCTTGGTCTATATCAACAATTTCTCTTTCGGTTGACAAAAAGGTCTCCAATTAATAATGGGTGTTTCTTGGTAAATTTGATAATCTAGGACCACAAAATCTGCTGGAAAAATAAAATGATCAACCTTGACAAAGACATCATAGAAAACTCCAAACAGTTTATTGATAGAGCAATCCGCCATCAAGAATCTTATTATTGTAGAAGTAGGAGTTTGAAAAAAAAGTCTTTGATATATTTCATAGGGCATGAGATTGATGCTTGCATCAAGGTCACACACGGCTTTCTCAAATTTTTGTCCTAATAGTGCAAGGGATTGTGAAGGCTCCTAGATATTCTTTCTTTTCCGCCATAGCACTAGTCATAATAGCACTACACTCATGGGTCACTTCAATGGTTTTACCATCCATAAAGAGCTTCTTGGACATCAATGTCTTCATTAGCTTAGCATATCCTGAGATTTCTTGAATGACTTTTAGCAATGAGATATTATTTGAAAGATTGATAAGCTTGGCGAGAAACTTCTTGAATTTCATATTTTCCTCCTTTTTCTTGAGTCTTTGGGGGAAAGGAGAAGGGATTTTCAGTCGAGACAAGGGGTCACATAGCGGTTCATCACCCTTAACTAATTTATGAACTCCCTCCTAATCAACCATCTCTTGAATTATCATTGGTTCTTGATCATCCCCTTCTGAAGACATTGGAGACTTATCATTAAACTCACCCACATGCTTGTTGTTTGCATTCATTTTCTTATTATGAGACTTTTCTTTGACCTCAACCTCTTGTGCACCAATTTTTTTAATGCTCTGGTGATAATTGCTAAGACTTGAGCATCATATTTTTATTTTCCATAGTATCACTAGGGAGGCCACCCTTGGTCCTAGCATTGAATTTGTTGAGATTTTATCAATTTTAGTCTCCAATCACTTGATTGAAGTGGAGTGTGATACAACTATTTGGTTTATTTGAGAAAAGTGTCCTTTTAATTCTAGAAACATCTTCGGCGTTCTCACTACTCTTATCAAGATTCTATCAAGCGCACCCTAGGATTTTAACTTTTCGAAAACATCATGATTTTACTCTTTACTCTTCACTCAGTCATGGGGGCATATACCTAGCATACTCCCTTCCCTTATCCCTCCAATTATGATCTCTATCTCTATCAAGCTATTCCTATTATCGATCATAATCGTTCCAACCTTGGTTTCCACCTTTCCTTTGAGAGGTCGGGCGGGAACCCCCCAAGTAGTTTGGTAAGTATCTAATTTCCTCATTAAGAGTCTTGGCCTCTTCTTTATCATATCCTTTGGATGATATGACATTTACTTTTTTTCTGGGTTCACACATTACATGCTTTGTAAGGAGGTCTAATTGTGTCATCATTTTTTCTATGTTCTCCTCTTACATTCTTTGTAAGGAAGTCTAATTATTTCATCATTTTCTCCAAGTTTTACTTCCTCTCTTCTTATTTCTTTCTTTGATACTTAGGCATAATTAAGGTGGTGGGAGAACCTAGGTCTACCTTGGTATCTTGAGTGTGCCACCCTCTATTTTTCCTTGTGATTTGCTCAAGCATAGTTGAAGGCACACCATATGACAATCTCACAAGGGAAATACTGGCTTTATTGTCCACCATGGTCTTGTTTAGTTTGTCCAACACCCTATAGAAGATATCTATGAGCGTATTATCTAGTACCTCATAGTTAGGACATTACACAAAATTTTTATTAAATTTATCCCAAACTCATACAGAGGCTCCCCATTGAGTTTACAAAAGTTTATGATTTTGTCCTGCAATTGAAACATATTTAATTGTAGGAAATAATGATTTAGGAAAGTATTAGTAAGATCTACCCATGATATAATTAATCTGGTGGGAAGGGACCTTATTCAGAACACCACCTCTCCTATTATGGAGAACAGGAAAAGGTGTACTTTATAGACTCTTCTAAGATGTGAGAAATGTCAAATGGGGCACATACTTCCATAAAATTTTTCAAGTTCAAGTTTAGGTATTCATGGACTTGACCCCAGAGAGTCCTTTCATTTGAATAATGTGTAACATCACACTTGTTATGTGGAAGAACCTATTCCCTTCATTTGGCATTATGCGGATGACACTAGCATGCCCCACATCACGGCTATGGCCTTCATTATTAAGGAGCCAATCACAGGTCCCGACATTACTTGAATGATCACTCATTGTGTCGTAGATACTATTGAAATCACCTATAAAGAAACAAAAACAGCAACCAAAGTAAGTAACACACACCATGAGTAAACCCATAGTGACTATCAATACCATACAAGTAAATACTAAGTTTCACTCATCAACAATAGTGCAATTTTGATTGTGTTTATCTATATCATAGTTTGGATATAGAATGATATTTGTCAAATATAATAACTCAACTTGAGTTGGGGTCGAATACACAAGGAGTGTAACTATTATTTGAATCTTATGCACGTTAAAATCTACCAAGTACATACCTATAATGTAAATATAAAGTAAGACATATATTAAAATTGGGGTGTAAGGTTTTAGAAATGAAATTTGAATAGGAGAATGGTACTGGGATTATGTTTTCCTAGGGTCAAATAATGCATAGGTACGTGAGAGTCATATTCAAATTCTAGTCAAGGAATATATGGGTAGGCTAGGTAAGGGGTTTTGGAGTTAGTCTTTCAACATTATAACAAAAATACCACCAATGGATTCTTTCGAATGCCTCATGGGTGTGGCAAGAAAATCAACCCAAAGCCTCAATGGGAAATCCCTATTTCTAGAAGGCTGCCCAAAATATAGCAAATTCACAATCTAGGCTTATTTCTAAGACAGTGTAAAGGAATAAATAATATCTAATTATTGTTCTCAAATACTTGTAACACATATCCCACTTTCAAGGATGGTATGGGATCTAAAGGAAAAACAACACCACTCTTTCAAGGATGATGTGGGGTTTTAAGAATTTGGGGATTTCACCCACAAAGTCCAATTGAGCAATCAAGTATTAGTAGAATCCAACATTATTAACCAAGAATCTAAACTATCAAACAAGACCTACACATATTTGCATACATAATCCCAAGATAGATGTTTAGCTATTCATGAACTTTTAAAGAAGAAATATATCAAAATTGATAGTCAAAGCTCCATTGAAGAGGCTAAAAAAAAAGTATTCTCAAATTTAACTTCAATTTAAACTAAAATCCTTGGAAAATCAACCACAATAATATTTTCCAATTTAGTAGGATTTTTATAATTCCAAAACATGAATTCTAGTTCAAGATATACCTAAAAGTGAAACGGGTTTGCCCTATAGAGAATTTGGAATTTGGCTACTTGAAATTACAAAAGTGCCCCTGGGCATTTGGCCGCACTTCGTGATCACCATTGCTTGTTCATGATTATGGTGAGACCATTGCGATTACCAACCTTGATTGATATTTCCTTGTCATGATTGCAACTCTCAAACCACGATCGCGGTAATTGAGAGTTAGTCCTTGCTTCCAATTTTCTAGCAACTCCAATACTTTGCCCTTTTTGTTCCTTTTCTAACTCTCTAAACAAGTTTGCTTCCATTCACCTGTGAAACTACAAAACATGGAAATTAGTGCATTTAAATGAAAAATTTGTCTCATTAAAATCATTTACCCTTAATAGTGTGCACAAATTTAGATGTAAATGAGTGGTAAATTTACCACTCATCAACATGGCAGATACAAGTGGCAAAGATAGTAGGCCCAATTTTTATTTATTGATGTTTTTGAGAGATGTTTTTGATAGTAGGCTCAACATCAGAGTTACGTGTTGAGTTATAGGCATGTATTGATGTTTTTGAGAGATGTGTTGCAACCCTTGTAGAAATTAAGACACTAAATCTAGGCCATATGAGGGAAGAGGTGGATACCTTGTGCACAGAAGTACACTCTCTTATAGAGAGCTATATGAAGGTCCCTCCAAAAATCATACCTCCAATGGTTAAGATATCACCTCTACATGGGCCTAAAGACTTTGATTTATTTGTGAAAGATGATAATGAGGTCCCAAAAAGTGGGACCAAGAGAGGACATATAAAAAATCTATAGGGTCCTAATATCCTATATGACCAGACCTTAAAACTGGCCAGACATGAGTCAGTGTAGTCTGCAGTTATTGAGAGGTAGACCCATGCTAAGATCAAAGTGAGTGCATCTTCTATTAGTGCACCGTACACCACCACTACCTCCACCAGTGGAGATAACCCTATCAGGGGATGATCATGATACGAACGCTTAGTGTGTTCAAAGTATGTCCTCATTTCCTTTGTTTTATATTATTTTAGTGTATTGGGGATAGTGTGTGGTCTTTTAGTAGGGGTGTGGTATATCATATCCGTTGGAAGTTTTTATTATTATGGTTCTTTTCCTGTCGGTTGCGGTATAGTTGTAGCACCAGCATATTTAGGGTAAAATTTATTTTGTATAGTGTTTTTATTTCGTATTATGTTCTGTTTTGTGTAATTAGGAGATTTTAAAATATTTAGGGAAGTTTTAATTTTTTAGATTGATTTATGAGAGAAATGGTACACCTCAAATATTTTGTTTTAGAATTGAGTGAATGTGTATTTTTGTGGGCAATATGGCGTTAGGATTAGGGACATGATAATCATTTCCTAGAAATTGCATGAACCAAATAGGTAGTAGCTTGTAATATTGACTCTTTGTCATGAGTGTGTGATATGCAACTTCGTTCTTTTAGTGTAAAATCCAGAACATGCTCGGTTAGTCTTTCCTAAGTTGTAGTATAGTTGGTTAGGAAAGGATCATAGGTTGTTTTTTGATGTTAGTTCATTTTTAGCCTTTGTTTGAGCCTTATAGACTATTTTATTGTTACATCTTTCACCTTCCCATTTATGTTTATCTAACCTATTTTTGGCCCATTTTTCCTTGTACATTATGCAACTCAACTCAGTCGAATTGCCAAGGTGAGGGTCTAATCATCGGGGTGTGTAATGTTAAATGGGTATGAAGAAGGATAAAATGAGAGAAAATGGATGGTAGAGATGATGTGGAAGAAAAAGAAAAGAAAAATTATTTAAAAAGTGAAAAGGAGAGAATAAAGATCACACCCAACCTAAATGTGCAATAAAAAGTAGAAAGGGAGAAATAAGGATAGAATAAAAAGAAAGATAATTAAGGAATGGACCCCAAAGTGAGTACAACACCAATAATTCTTAGATAATTGATATCTATATGTACCATACCAGCCCCCAAACCTATATTACAAGCCTAATAAAGTCCTATAGTGATCCTAACTTGATTGTCCAAAAACTAAGGTAAAGAAAATAAGGGAAAGGGTATGATATTTGATGTACATTGATTGGAACTTCTCTTTTAAGTGTGAGTGTCTCTTGACAGACCCTGCATTGATATGCATTATTTCGTAGGAGTAAGTGGGACTTCTTTGTTTTAAGTAAACATAAGTCATACTGTTGGCCGCTTACTTATTTTAGGTCATGTATTTTATATATACATGCATGATTGTCTATTGATAATATAATGACATACCTTGGCCCCAGTGTGTCAAATTGTTGTGCTTCATATTTATACACAATTGGTTTTAAAAGGTTAAAATAGGAGAGGTTATTATGGTTTGAGCTTAAAGTGTTGATTGATTGTCTTGGATAGCTTAGATTCTCCTAGTTAAGCGCCATATTTTGTTTTATTTTGTTTTGGTTTTTTGTGTTACCGGAGGACGTGGAGATTTTTCTATAGAGATTTTGCTACTTTGACGCTTAAAACTATTAAAATATGCATGTTTCTTAGGGTATTTTATTAGATATGATGTATTTTCATATGTTTAGTAGCAAACTAGGTTTTGGATGCTAAGTTCAAGAAAATATGAAACCGAGTGTGTATGACCAAAACAGATACCATAAGATCAAGCCTAGAAGGTTGGTTGCAAGAATGAGAAGAGCTGACACTTACCTTTGTCTACATGTCAGTCGCATGTAGCATGTTTGTGCCATATGTGATTATACCAGAATTAAAGATTCAGAGAGCGCAAGAGCTGTAGAAAAATTTCTGGTAATTACCTATGTCCACATGTGGACTACATGTGTTCAAGGTAAGTACCAGAAGTCCTGAACAGTGCAAGAAAATTTTCTAGCACTTACTTGTGTTTACATACGGACCGCATGTGGTCCAAGTAAGTGGCCACCGACCTTTTTTGTCTTTTTTTTTTCAGGCTTTGATTTTTAGGGTTTCCTCATGTACTATAAATACCATTTATATGTTTTTAGTAGATTTTACACACTCTTGATACTCACAAACATATATTTGATTTTGAGATCTATCTTTAGTCTTGTAATTATTTTTTATTGATTTTGGTTGTTTGCTAAGTTAGAGTTTTGGGTTTTTCATTTATTGATTTTGTGTGATTGTTGAATGTCTTCAAATATGAATTCTTTTAATCATTACACTAGCATGAGTGACTAATCTCCCTTAGCTAGGGTTGTGGAAACCCTAGCTATATAATAAAGTAGGGAAATGTTCAATCCTTCTAGACTATTGTTGTTGCATGTATTGGGGTTTTCCTTTCTGTTATTGATTTCTTAATGGGTGCACATGTTAGGATCCATTCTTTATTCACCATGAACCCTAGAGTGAGGTGGAGATTAGGAAAAGAAAATCACAACGGTGATGTGGGGTTAATTGTCAAAATAAGCTTACTTGTACTATCTTCTTAAGCCAGTTAACTACTATCTAATCAACTTAAAACCAAGAGTACATAGTTATAAATAGGTTCCAAGTTAAGGGTTATTAATTAAACACTCTCAAACTAAGAGGAGATGAGTGAAATTTACCAAATTATGTCGAGAGACAATTGGTGATACCTATCTTACCAAACTCTACGTGCATAGCAGTTACATAGCTGGATTAACATGAGAAGCTTACTGAGTTAGAATCCAGGGGGAACACAATCCTTGTGTTTCAATACAACTAAAATACTACCATATTTAATATTAGTTACTTGTTCGTTATTGTTAGTACAAACCACCAAATCAACTTTCTAGTTTTGACCATTGATTACAATAGTTAAGAGCCATAATTCCATGTATTCCCTTCGGATTTCACCCCATCCTTGGGTGGATTACTAAATTTGATAGTGACTGCATATCTTTAGATTAAAGGTATAGCTTCGGTATGATCAGTAACAGGTACAATAGAAACATCAGGCTAGCTCATTGTTCTGGCTATATTTTGTTCTTAAAGATCCGTATAGACACCATACAATCATAACTTGAGTCATAACTTGGGAAGTAAGCTCAAAGCTCTGGGATTTCTTAGAGACCAACACATGGGGTACTTCATAGCCCTTTGGCCTTAGAGGCTCAGTCTTTAGCTAACCAGATGGTTAGACTTTATATATTGACACGAGTGTGTTTTGGTATTTGTCAAGGCTAGGTCTTCTTTGATTTAGCAGATTTGAGCTCATCAGTTTTATGATGTTGGATTGAGGTTGATTTTTGATAAGATGTTAAGTGGTAAGGATAAGAAAGCCTCTTTTGATGCAGATAGATTTTTAAGGATTGGGTTTTGAGTTTGATCTTGGAGGAGGCCCATTATTGCAGATATTCTATTCATCTAGTGTGACTAAGATGTATTGAGATTTGAGGTAGCATTACTAGTTGGGTGGTATAAGGTGAGATTTAGCAGATTTTGTAGCTCATTACCTATGTTGTCACTAGGTAAAGGCCAAGCATATGAGAGGTGGTGGTTTAGTTAAAAGATTACCCATTCTCCAGTGGAAGTGAGAACATATCTAAAACACCCAAAATTTGACCCTTAGAAATTTCCTAGGTTTTGAACACTCTGGACATCATAGGACCCAAGCTTACTATCCGTATGATGAGGATACAACTTAGTAGCTCACGTCATATGATAATAATGTGTGGTAGGTCATTCATTGTCCAAGGTACGACTTGACTCCATGTGAGTCATATGGAGATGATATTAGAAGGTAGTGCAAATAGTATGATTAACAATGTTAAGCCCTTTAGATACTATCTAGGGAATGAGTTAGTGGGACTACTCGTATGATAGGGTATGAGTGAGGTACCCAAATCGTACCCATCTGTGTTGGGGGTTTTAGTTACTAATGATTGGATAATGTTTTTCCTTGTTTTTACTTATGGTTATTATGTTATATTTATGGGTTTGACTTTTGTACTTTTGGTTGCATGCGAATGGTCAATTGGTACTTGATTTTAGTTAGGGAAATTATATGCCCTCAATATGTGTGATAAAATGCCTATAAGAATGGTTTTGTTACATAGTTGTACTTTCATTGAAAACATTGCATCGCATAATATTGTAATGGAATGTAAAGTTTGTTCGGATTGTTTAAATTGCTAAATGGTAAGGCCTTGGTAGCTATGGCTTTGGTTTAAATAAAAAACCTTGAGCGGGTACATAGGATTTCTCCAAGTAATTTTAATAATGGAAACTACAGGGTAAATAGTTGTCTATAAGTATTTGTTAGTGATGTTTCTTAGAAGCTATAGTTGGCATGATGATACCACTTCATAATAAATTGGTTATTAATAACTATTGTGATAGCTAACCATGAATGTGAGAGTCCGATGGACGGACACTGGAAACTCATGTTTTCTGATCTAAAGATTGGTCATGGTAACCATATACTTGTACATTACACGGGAATCCCCTAAGTTATACTTGTATATATGTATCATGGAGAGTGAAAGGTACATGGGAATCTCGAACCCCTATGGTATCTCCAGTTCATATGGCTACAACCACTAGGGCCTATTTAAGGGTAATACTAGATCAATATAACCCGTGGGTGGTCTTAGGACAATTCATATACTCAAACCTAGGTTAATGGTTTTAAATACATACTAAATCCGGTTTTCTTTCCCGGCATGTATTATATATATATATATATATATATATATATGAATGTAATTACACGTGGTTATTTACTTAGTTTTAAATGTTGACATTATTTTATCCTTACTCCTTCTTCCATGCTAGTCTTCACCCGCTAACCCATCTTTGGGTACTATATCACCATATGATATAGGAACCGGCCATACTTCTCCTCCTGCTCATAGGTTGGATTCGGGGATAGCTTGTGTCAAATTGAAATGGTGAACTTCTATATTTTTGAAGGCTCTATTTCACGTTATGGATTTTCCTACATACTTTGGTTATTTCTTGGATATTTGTTTTATCTATGGTCGGGGGAATGTCCCGATCGGATGTTATTTTACTATTAGATAGAGGCTTTGTGTGACTACTACAGGCATGAACGCTGTCAGTATTGGTGTCAGCCTTGGGATTATTATTGGTATTAGGGCAGACATCATTTGGTTATATTTGACTTATGGTTGTTTTGTTCTATCTTGTTATATGTTTGGAATTCATTGGTTAGCAGTTGGGGGTGGTCTCTAGTCCCGAGTAGGGCTTGAGGTGCCTAGTACAATTAGGCCCTTGTTTAGGTCGGGTCAGATTGGTATCTGAGCCCTAGGTTCATGGTCACTTTGGAGTCCATAAAAACCGTGATAAGTAGAGTATTTTAAAGATTTGTAGTGCACCACACTTATAAGGGAGAGGTAATAAGGCATTTAGGAATGCTTCTCTTTCTTTTGTTCTTTTTTATAGTTGTAGAGTTTAATATCCTAAATTATCCTCTACTTCTTATTTTTCAGATTTTAGATCATGCCTCGACGATCTAATGCTCATAGAAATTTCTCTGTCTGAACTGGGGATGATGTTGATGGGACATGCTCTACTTATGGAGTCTAGACCCGGTTTAGGATTCTAGTTTTGATTGTTCTAGAGTTCCACCAATTCCCTCTAGTCCTCCTCAAGCTCTCCAGGATACGTGATGAATGTTTAGTTTCTTCAATTGATTCATGTGTTAGCTCACTTGGTAACTTCTGAGGATGAGCGTACTGTATCTACTAGTACATATTCTGAGACCACAAGGGTTGGCCATTTCATGAGGTTAATTCCTTCAACCTTTCCTGGTGTTAAGGTGTAGGAGGATCTTTAAGGTTTTTTGGATGAGATATAGAAATTTTATTGAATTATGCATACCACAAATGTGGAGGGAATGGAGTTTTAATCCTATCAGCTGAAGGACATGGCTTCCAATGGTACGAAGAATGGTATCAAGCGAGGGGTGACAGTGAAGAGGCAACTCTAAGGGAGGATTTCTTGAATGCTTTCCTTGATTTCTTTTTGTCTCAAGAGTTAAGGGAAGCAAAGGCGAAGGAGTTTGGTAATATGAGACAAGTGAAGATGTCAATCAAGGATTATTCCTTTAAGTTTCACCAGTTAGCTCGGTATCTTCTGGAGATAGTGTCTAATATACGGGCTAGGATGAGAGAGTTCAGTTTGGGATTGTCTCGTAAGTTCATCTTGGAGAGTAAGGCTTCATTAATAAACCACATGGATATTTTAAGTTTGGTTGTGTACATACAGCAGGTAGAGAAAGAAAAGAAGAAGCAATTTTAAACAATAAAGATGAAGGGCAAGAAGTTTAAATTCCTTGAGTAGGGTGTATCCAACAACAAGGTTGTAGGGATGGGAGAAAATGGCCTAGGAAGAATTTGGGCAACTCTAGGTTTTACTCGACCGCTAGTGCTCGCTACCCAAATCCACTGGGTGATAAGAATTTCAAAGGTGGAAACAACTTGAGGGGATAGGGTTTCCAATCAACTCCATCATATTCTCTCTATAGGTTTTATGGTAGATTACACTGGGATTTTTTTTATGAGGGAAGGGACAAGTACTTCAACTTTGGTCAGCCAGGATACATGCTCAGAAATGGTTCTATTGGTAAGGTCGCCTCTAGGGAAAATAAAGTTTCAGTTGCTTCATCATCAGCCCCACAACCAAAGGGTTCATTATCTAGTTTTGGCATTGGTTGGAACTATCTATATGCTCTCACTACTTGATAAAGGTCGAAGGCATCGCCTGATGTCGTGACTAGTACAATAAAACTCTTTTCCTATGATGTATACTGTATATTTGATCTGGTATGCACTCTCTCTTATATGACCCCATTTATGGCTGTATATTTTGGTTTTGGTCCTAAGGTTATTTCGGCCCTTTTTTTTGTTTCTACCTAGTTGGTGACCTGTTATTGCTACAAGGGTCTATAGAGGGTGTGCGGTATCTATTGGTAGTAAAGAAACTTTCGTGGATCTTTTTGAGTTAGATATGGTGGATTTTGATTTCATATTAAGTATATATTGGTTACACTCATATTATACATCTCTAGATTGTCATACCTATAAGGTTGTCTTCAAATTACCTAATGAGGCTGTTATTAAGTGAAAGGGTGGTTCTTTTACTCCTAAGGGGTTGTTTATATCATATATTAGATCTTGAAGACTAATCTTCAATAGGTGTCTCTATCATCTAGTCCAAGTTAAAGATTCTAGCTCATAAGGTCCTTCTTTATATTTTGTCGTGGTGGTAAATGAGTTTCCTAAGGTCTTCCCTAATAACCTTCTTGGTGTTTCTCCTGATAAGGACATTGAGTTTGGGATTGATCTTATTCTGGACACTTGTCCAATATTTATTTCCCTATATAGAATGGCTCCAGTTGAGTTGAAGGAGCTTAAGAATTAACTCAAGGATCTCTTAGATAAAGGTTTCATCTATCCTAGTGTGTCCTCTTGGGGTGCACCGATGTTGTTCATGCATAGGAAGAATGGTTTTGTTTGGACGTGCATTGATTACTGGAAGCTGAATAAGGTGAAGTTTAATAACAAGTATCCTCTTCAAATGATAGATCATTTATTTGATCAGTTGTAGGCTGCTAAGTTTTTCTCCAAAATTGATCTTCGTCTATGTATTATCAACTTAAGATTAGGGAGGTGGATAACCCTAAAACTTTCTTTCATACCCTATATGGGAATTTTGAATTCTTGGAGATGTCGTTTGGCTTGACTAATACCCCTACAACATTTATGAATATGATGAATAGGGTATTTCTTTAATTCCTAGATCTATTTGTCATTGTCTTCATTGATGACATCCTAATATATTCTAAGAGTGACATAGATCATACAAATCACCTCTAAATTGTGTTGTAAAACTTGAAAAAAATGCAGTTGTATGCCAAGTTCTCATAACATAAGTTTTTATTGAACGTTGTCACTATTCTAGGTCATATCATTTCTAGTGAAGGGATCATTTTGGATCCGTAGAAGGTTGCAGCGGAGAAGAAGTAGCCTAGACCCAGGACTCCAATCAACATACGGAGCTTCTTGGGTTTAGCTAGCTATTATAGGAGGTTTGTGGAAAGTTTTTCGACTCTATCTGCCCCTTTGACTAAGTGGACTTAGAAGAAGGTAACGTTCTTGTGGTTTGATGATTATGAGGAGAGTTTTGAAAAACTGAAGGATAGTCTGACTTTGGCTACTATTTTGACTTTGCCTGAAGGGCATAGATGGGTTTATGGTCTACTATGATGCATCTCGTATGGAACTTAGTTGTGTTCTAATACAACATTGAAAGGTGCTAAAGTATGCTTATAGACATTTAAAGGTGCATGAGAGGAGTTATCTGACTCATGATTTGGAATTTCTAGCAGTGGTGTTTGCATTGAAAATCTACCGTACTTGTATGGGCTACATGTGGATATATTTTCTAATCATAAGAGTCTACAGTAGGTGTTTACTCAGAAAGAGCTTAACCTCAGTCAAAGGAGATGTCGAGCTTCTTAAGAATTATGATATGAGTGTTCAGTACAACCCAAGTAAATCTAACGTAGTTGCTGATGCTCTTGGCAGGTTATTCATTGAGAGTATAGGTCATGCGGATAAGAAGAAGCAGGAGTTGGTGAAGGATATTCACCATTTGGCCAACCTTGGAGTTTGATTTCTAGACTCCGAGAATGATGGTGTGTATATGTAAGAAGTGGTGTGGTCATCTCTTAGTGATGAGATCAAGGAGAAATAAGTATAAGTTATTGTCTTGATTAGGATCAAGGGTGATGTAGGTGGGAAGAAGGTGATGGACTTTGAGATTAGTGGTGATGGTTCCTTGAGGTACCAAGGGATATTATGTGTTACTAATGTAGATGGTTTGCAAAAGAGGATCTTGGTTGAGGTGCATGAGTTGCGCTATGTTGTTCATCCCAATATGTCAAAAATGTATCATTACCTTAAGGTGATGTATTAGTGGAACAATATGAAGCGAGATATGGCCAACTTGTGCCTAAATGCATTATGTGTCAACAAGTGAAATTTAAGCACATGAGGCTCGAAGGACTATATCAAGAAATTGAGTGGCCTGAATAAAAGTGGGAAGTAATAAAAATGGATTTCATTACCAGTCTTCCTCGATCACAGAACAAATTTTTTTTGATTTGGGTCATAGTGGATAGGATGAAAAAGTCGGGTCACTTTTTTCCACTGAGGACTAACTTCTCGATTAAGGATTATGCAAAGTTATACCTCCAAAAGATTGTAAAGTTTCATGGGGTACCTATTTCTATCATCTCTGATTGTGGTATGCAGTTACGCTCTCACTTTTAGAAGTTATTTCAGAAAAGATTGGGGATTAAGATAAGTCTGAGTACTACTTTTCACCTGCAGTCAGATGGCAAGCAAAAAGTACTATTTTGATGTTAGAGGATATGCTTCATGCATCTGTAATTGACTACTATGGTAGTTAGGTTGAGCACTTACCTTCTGTGGAGTTTGCTTACAAAAGTAACTACAACTCTATCATTGGGATGTTTCGGTTTAAGGCCTTATATGGTAGGAGGTGTAGCTAGCGATTGGGTGGTTTGAGGTTAATAAAGTTAACATATTTGGACTGGATTTGGTTCATCAAGCTATGGAAAAGATAAAGGTGATTTGATATAGGCTTAAATCTTCCCAAAGTCGCCAAAAGTCCTATGCAAAAGTTAGGAAATAGGAATTAGGGTTTGAGGTAGGAGATAGAATATTCATAAAGGTGTCTCCTATGAAGCTTGTGATGCCATTTGGGAATAAGGAGAAGCTTAGTCCTTGATTAGTCCTTGATATGTGGGTCCTTTATGATTGTGAAAAGTGTTGTCAATATGGTATATGAGTTGGAATTGCCTTCAAGTTTAAGCTCCAGTCATCCGGTATTTGACGTTTCTATGTCGAGGAAATGTATTGGTAATCTATCGCTAATTGTGCCTATCGAGGATATTGGTATTTTGGACTCCCTATCTTATGATGAGATCCTGATTGAGATCTTAGATCATAAAGTTCATTGATTGTGGACTAAGGATGTGGCCTCGATAAAAGTGTTACTGAGGAACCACAATATGGAAGAGGCTACTTGGGAAGAAGAAGAGATGATGAAGTCCAAGTGCCAATTCCTTTTTTCTTCTCTCGTAATTCGTGCAGAAGGCATATGTTCTTTATAACATTTTCTATTCTAACTCAGATAAATGAAAGATTAATATCCTTGCATCCTTATTTTCTGTCTTAAGGGTAAGAGTAGAGACATCTAGGGGTGTAAATCATGTTTGTACTTTCTTGTTCCATCATTCAGGGATGAATGATCCAAGTGGGGGAGAATTGAAACACCCTGAGTTTGACCCTTAGAAATTTCCTGAGTTTTGAACTCTCTAGCCATCATATGACTCAAGATTACTAGTCGTATTATGTGGGTATAACTTAGTAGACCAAGTCATATGTTAATTAGTGTGTGGTAGGTCATTCACTGTCCAAGGTAATACTAGACTCCATACGAGTCATATAGAGATGATATAAGAAGATTAGGAAAAATCATATAGTTAATAGTGTCAAGCCTTAGAGATACTGTCTAGGGTATGAGTTAAGGGTACTACTCATATGATGGGGTACGAGTGAGGTGCCCAAACGTACCCACCTGTGTTTATTTTTAGCTTTTAAGATGAGGGCATTTTGGATATTTCCTCTCTTAACTTCTTTTGACCCCATGACTTATAACAGTATTGGTACTTCATTTATGCTATTATATCAAAAAGACTTTAAACACTCTTAAATCTATCTGAAGATTTTGGTTCAAGAAAGAGGCTAGGGTTTCATCAAGGTGATTCAATTAGGGGAATTAAAGAAAAAATATTTCCGTCTTCTTTAGTATCTGAGGCATGTTACTCCTCCCTTATTGGTAAAACTAAAGTCATGTATTCATTGATGGTTTTCATAGTATTATCATTGTATTATTTCGGTTTTGAAATATGTGTTGGATGTTTTGGTTACTAATGGTTGGATAATATTTTCCCATGTTTTAATGGTTTTCATGTTATATTTATGGTTTGAACTTGTGGTTGTATGGAAATGGTCAATTGGTACTTGGTTTTGGTTTTCGTTTTGGAAACTATATGCCCTCAACATGTTTGATAAAATTCCTATGAGAATAGATTTGTTACCTAGTTTGACTATCTTTGATAACTTTGTATTGCATAATATGGTATGGAACTTAAAGTTGGTTTGGATGGTTTTAATGTTTAAATGGTAAGGCCTTGGTGTCCATGGATTTGGTTTAAATGAAAATTGTATGAGTTACACGCGAATCCCCTAAGTGATTTTAATAATGGAAACTACAAGGTACATTAGAATCCCTAAGTATTGTCTAATGATGTTGTTTCAAGAT
>NC_061115.1:191991552-192039303 GCF_002878395.1 Capsicum annuum
TGGTTTGGTTGTGTGCTAAAGGTTTTAATTTGGCAATAATGGCGGTTTATGATAGCTAACCATGAAGGTGTGAGTTCGATGGACGGACACTAGAAACTCATGTTTTCGTACATGAGGATTGGTCATGGTGACCATATACTTCTGGACTACATGGGAATCCTCTAAGTTACACTTGTATATATGTATCATGAAGGTCGAAGGGTATACAGGAATACCTGACCCCTATGATATCTTTGGTTCGTACAAATACACACACTGGGGCTCGTTTATGATGTAACATCGAATCCATATAGCTCGTCGGTGGTCTTAGGACAGTTAAGCTACACAAACCCAGGCTAAAGGTTTTAATTGCATGCTAAACTCTATTCCCATTCCACTCATGGATTTTATATATATATACATATATATATGTATGTATGTATCTATGTATGTATGAATGTTATTGAACATAGTTATATACTTGGGCCCTCGGGTTGATCTTAGCACATCGTTTCACCCCCATACTGACGGTCAGTCAGAGAAAACTATCCTGGTTTTAGGGGATATGCTCCATGCATTTTTATACATTTTGTTGGCCAGTGAGAATAGCATTTGGTTTTAGCAGAGTTTGCCTATAATAACAACCACCATTCCAGTATCAATATGGCTCTTTTTGAGGCATTATATGGTAGGTCTTTTTTCTCTCCATTTTGTTGGATCAAGTTTTCTAAGGTCATACCGCGAGGTACAAACTTATTTCGTGAGTCCTTGGATAGAGTGTAGATCATTCAGGTTAGAATTAGAGCGGCTCAGAGAAGGTAAAAGTGCTATACTGACTGTAAACTTTGTACCTTGAGATTTAGTGTTCGTGATCATGTTTTTCTTCGAGTATCAACCATAAAAAGTGTCATGAGGTTTGGTAAGAGGAGAAAGTTTTTCCCCAAGTATATTGGTCTATTTGAGATTCTTCGGACTGTTGGTGATGCGGCCTACGAGTTGGCTTTTCCTCCTCATCTATCTACTGTCCATCTAATGTTTCATATTTCTATTCTTCGCGTCTATATTCCCAAAGAATCTCATGTCATTCGTTGGGAGCCAGTTCATTTTGATGAGAAGTTGCCCTTTGTTGAAGAGCATATCTCCATTTTTGTTAAGGATTTTAGGCAGTTGCACTCTAGAGTTATCCATGTGATTAAGGTTCAGTGACGATATCAACTTGTAGATTAGTGTAGTTGGGAGGTCGAGTTTATTATGCATAGTTCCTATCCCAACTATTTGTTGATTCAGGTATTTCTTGACTTCAATTCAAGGACAAATTAGATTTTTAGTGAAGAATGATATAACAACCTAAGAATTTGACAAAATATGTAAAATTTGTGATTTTGTGTGATTTGATTATTATACCTCTCCCTGCAGTTGCATTATGATATTTTTGGGGTGGGAGGGGTAATAAACACAGTTCACAATCCATTTTGGTGCCTTTTTTATGAAATTACAGTTTTTGGTAGACTCAACATCCTTATTATGGACCAGTGTGGTTATCTTTTGATTCGTGCTATAGATTAGAATAGACTACACTAGCAGCTCCAAAATATTAATTTTAGGCTAAGTTGACCTTTGTTCAGATCCCGATGCACCTGAGCTCATTTTAAACTATTGGTTAGATAGTTGAACAATTGGAAGTAAGAGGGTGGGACCCATATGTGGTGAAAATTCCCTTGGGTAGAAAATTTGACTTTGCTAATGCGTTTGGAACATCAATTTTAGGATGGTAACATGTTTGGTGTGATTTTACGTTTCTTAAATCTCATTTTGATCCCTGGTTTAGAAATTTTAGATCTCGGGTTTATGGGGTCAACTCTGCGAAAATGATGTTTTTAAAATTTTTTTGATATCTCCATTGAGTTTGGAGCATCAAATTTAGTGTGGTTGCATAGTTTATTTTTGTATATCGAACTCTGAATGAATTTCGGGCACCCTGTCGAAGTCCTTTCTTTTTACATACAAAGCTGGTTTTCCAGCTTTACTATGCAATGTATAACAACTTTCCTCCCCTCATTTGTCCATTTTTTCCATTCTTTCACCTTCTCTCTTGATATTTAAATCTTAAATACTATGAAAGCTTAAAAGTGAAGTTAGTAGGAGTTTGGGAAGCTAGATTAACATCTATTTCTTGATTCCATCACGGATTTAAGGTAAGGTTTCATCCTTTTCTACTCTAATTCCTTGATTAATTTCTCAAAATCCTAAAAAACATAGGGCTTGATTTAATACCCCAATTTCAATCTTTTTCACTTGAATAATGTTTTAATTTTATACTTACTAGTTTTCATAAATTTAACCTTCAAAACAACTTTGATTCTTAATTGTCAAACGGATTTCAAAGATTCTTTTCCAGGTAAAGCTCAAAATGGTTTTTCATTGATATGAACCTTGTTTTGACTCAATTTGACTTGGGTCTTCATTGGTAGATTCCTAAAAATATGGGAATCATATTTTTAAAGTAAAGTTATGATTTTGCCTTTTTATTTCCAAAACTCATTTCGGCGGTCCATTTTAGCGCTGAACCAAAAGTAGTCAATATAGGTATAGTTGGCTTTGTTTTGATGCATAAATTTTATATTTCTTGATTTTATTTAATTTCAGGATCGTTTGTAGAAAGTGAGGTCATGTGTTGAAAGTGTAATCGATTTCATCATTCGAGGTAGGTTATGGCTTAACTCTTTAGACTAGGTTGGGTAGTTAATTTGTATAACAAAACACATGTTAAGAATGGGAACTAATAGTAGAATATGGTTATCTATATGTTGTGCCCATGTAGAGGCCTTAATGTGATGTAATAGTTGAATCTGATATCATGTGCTATGTGTGACCATGTGGGTTCTTATGTGATGTTGATAGCCTGGAATACATGTGAATGATTATATTATGTTAATTCGAGATACCTATTGTAGTGCCTTTGGCATATTGTGATATATTATACTACGTGGGCATATAAATCATATGGAGAATTCATGTATAGTAGAAATAATGAGAAAATACTGGCTCACATGATTGTAGAATTTTATCATTGTGGTTGGTTATGGAAACACATTATATGGATTGATTGTGGAAATACTCATCTGAATGGTTGTGATCATTACATTAATATCCTCCTGTCATCCTAGGCATGATTTCAGTTGTTTATTTTATTCTTAATATATATTTGTTGCCAATTATGTGTACTTAATTTGTATCTTATGTTATCTATGTGCTTTGGATACATTGGAAATACTGGACACATTGAAAATGTTTAAAACACTTGAAATACTGGAACTAATGGTAATATTGAATGTTTCTCAAGGCTGTGTGCCAACTTCAAGGCTATGTGCCAATCTTGAAGTCCGTGTGCCAAGGTTTTACATCAATCTCAAAGTTGTGTGCCAATCACAAATCTCTGTGCCAATCTCAAAGTTGTGTGCCAACCTCGTGCATCATCATTATATCATACATTGAATTTGTTTTATTATGATTGGTTTTGCGATTGTATTTACATATTTACTTGTTATGTTCTACTTGCTCTATATCCTGTTACTTATACTTGACAATCCTATATATTTGTTTTCTTCTCTATTTATCCTTGCATATGATATAATGTTAACTTGTGTTATACATGTTGTATTATTGTTGTATTTGACAAACTGAGTACAAATGGACCGTACTCACTCCTAATGTACTCTTCCAGTGTAGATTCAGGTGAGAATGCGCCCTACATTGCTTGACTTCAGCTATTTTTGAAGCTTTCAGAGTATTTGATGATTTTCAGGTGTCCGAGTGTCTTCTACTACCTTTCTCTGTAGACTATATCTTTATTTTTATTTTAGATATAGAGTTTCTCTTGGTTTTTGATATTTAAGTTATTTCATTTGGATTCAAGTTATACTAGATACATTCTTTAGACTGTATCACCGCCTCCTATGTCTAGCTAGTTAGTGAGTCCTCATAGTTCAAGGGCTAGAGTTATGTGTTTCCAGATGCTTATTATCACTAGTTTGTATGTTATGCATTCAGTTCGGGTTAGCTTGGGCTATCTTAGTTGCTCTTCAATTTTAGTTATAGGCCTGTCATGACTAGTTGGACGATATGTTTTCTTTCAGATTCTCATAGATTGAATGGCGTTAAGTTGCATTGTTTTATAGAGATTGTTCATCCATTTGATCCCAGTTTATAATTTTTCTCAATTACTTCACATATTCTAATCCTACTTTATCATAGTTTAGTTTTGAATAGATATCATGGGTTAGCTTTGGGATAATTATAGTCCAAAGCATCCTGTGACGTCCAGCGGGTATTCTTAAGGCATTATAATATAATATCAAAGCCTAAGGTTTAAAGAGTCTGAAGGAGTTTGATAAGCCGTGTTAGGTAGAGTCTTGAACATTGATGTGAAGAGCGCCACACTTATAAGTGATGGGCTACAATGCCTCTTAGGAACCATCCCTTCGTTCATAATCTCTATTATGCTTTGAAGTTATCTCTATCTTCTCTAGCTTATGCTTTCACTGATAGAGAATGCCTCCTCGTTGAGATTACGCCCGGATAAATAGGAACCAACTAGCCCTACCACGACCTGCATATTATTTGAATGAGAATCTCTCTTCTATCGAGTTTTAGGATGCCTTGCATATATTAGCTTATGTTGTGAATGCAATCATTCAGGGTAATCATCCAATAATAGTCCCCCTCCAGCAGAATAGTACCTTAGCTGCAACTAGAGTTTTAGATTTTTTTAGGACAAAACTTCCTAAAATGGTTAGGTCAAAGATGAATAAGGACCACAGTTTTCATTGATGAGGTGATGAAAATCACTCAGGTCATGCATGTTACAAGAGAGGAAGGAGTGGAATTTGCTTCTTTTTAATTGAAAGTTGTTGCTTATGACTGGGTTACTATATGGAAGGAAGGTAAAGGTATGAATGAAACTCCTACGAGTTGGCATGTGTTTTAGATGGCTTTATATGATAGGTTCTTTCCTAGAGAGATGAGTGAGGGTAAGGTAGAGGAGTTTATGAACATGAGGCAAGGATCTATGTTGGTAATGGAATATTGCTTCAAGTTCATCCACCTAGCTATGTATGCCCTGGAGTTGTTTCCAAATTCTAGAACTCGTATGACCAAGTTTTTCATTGGAGTTTCTAAATTGGTGGTCAGGGAATATAGGATAGCCATGTTCATAGGGGAATGGATATTTCTCAATTGATGACTCATGCTCAACATTAAGGTTGAGAAACTAATGAAGAGGGAAAGGGAAAACAAAAGGGCTAGGATCTGATAGTTTGAGTATGGTAAAAAGTTGAGTGGTGGAAATCATTCTCAGTTTCAAAGCTGTTATTCAGCACCTGCACCATCCTTAACAACTACCTCTTCACTCAAAACTGCCCAACCTAGAACTAAGCAAGAACAGTAGGGTAGTGCACTGACTTTTAGATACTGGTGTAACATTACTAAGGAAACCAGTTATCTACACTACATGAGATATTGTTGGCTGACAGTATAAGAAGTTATAGATATGGGAAGATGGACCACAGATTGAGGGATACCCCTATTGCAAAAGTGGGTAATAGAGATGCTCTCCCTCAGGCTCAGCCCACTTCTTCAATAGCTTAGTCAGATCGTCCAACTCCATAATAGGACTTGTCATTCAATGTTGTGTTTGGCTGGCAGGAGAAGATATTATGGATATGAGAAGATGGACAATAGGTTGAGGGATAGCCCCATTACGAAAGAGGGTAATAAAGATGCTCTCTCTTAGGCCCAGCGCACTACTTCAATAGCTTAGTCAAACTGCCCAACTCCATAATAGTATCTAGTGTTGGTGGTGGTTAGCATCAGAACCAATTTTATGTTATGCCATTCTATCAGGAGAATGAGAGCTCCCCAGATATAGTCACTAGTATGTTTTGTATCTTTCACCTTGATGTTTATTTGTTATTATATCTTGCATCAACCCTCTCTTTTGTGACCTCAGTTCTTGTTGTGAACTTTGGTGTATGTCCCAGGAGTCTTTCTTCTCCTTTTTCTATTTCAACTCCAGTTGGAGAGTTAGTTGTCTCTAGATAAATGTACAAAAGTGCCCATTTGTAGTCCTTCATAGAGTCACTTTACCATATTTAAAAGAGCTAGGGATGATAGATTTTGATGTCATCCTTGGAATGGGATAGCATCATTCATCCTATAAATAATTGATCCTTGCACCTGAGTGGTAAAGTTCCAGTTCCCTAACGAGTTAGTCCTCGAGTGGAAGGGTAGTTTACTATCTCCCATAGGTCATTTTATCTCCTATCTTAAGGCCAAAAAGTTTATATCAATAGGGTGTATCTACAACTTGGCTCGAGTTAAAGATACTAATTCTGAAACCCCAACTATTCAGTCATTTTATGTAGTCAACGTGTTTCTTAAGGTCTTACCATAGGTTCTTCTTGAGGTACCTCTAGATAGAGAAATAGAGTTCAGAATTGATCTTCTTCTAGATACACATCCTATCTCTATTCCTCCATACTGTACGTCTTTGACTAAGCTTAAAGAGTTGAAGGAGCAACTCAAGAACCTTTTTGATAAGGAGTTCATCAAGCCTAGTGTTTCTACGTGGAGTGCTCTAGTTTTATTCATCCACAAAAAATATAGTATTCTCTGAATGGTTTAGATTACTAGTAGTTAAATAAGGGGTGACACCGCACATGTTCGAGCTAGAATATGAACTGTTATTGCTACGTGTATAAACCTAAACCCAATGATTCTCTGTTAGCATAAGTGTAATGGTCAATTCTCTAGTATGGGTACATTTTTGGAGGTGAAGTGGGATCATAGAAATCTCCTAACTCAAAGATGACTTAAGAACCTCTCTACTGAATGAGTTTTAGTAAGCGTACCTATTAGGGACAACTTCCGGCGATTATTACTTCTTTAATTTAAATATATCAGTGGCCTACTATTTACCTAATGTAATATCTGTGAGTCTTATTTCCAATGCATTTGAATTCACCTTAATCTGATATTGCAGTAGAAAGTTATGCTCATTTTATTTGGTAGTGTTTGTCTATCGAAAAGTGATTACTAGGCCGGCAAGTAGAAAACCAAGTTATGACTAAGGTGATGAGCCGTCAAATAGGTGACGAGCCTTTAACTCAAGTCGTTAGCCTTAAGCAGTAAATGGAAAAATTCAGCTTGCTAGTGACGACTAGGGTGACGAGATGTCACCAAACTGATGAACTGTCAACCCAAGTCATCAGCTAAAGAATTTCAAAAAAATGTTGGTATCTTTAGAGGTATTTTGTTCGTTTCCTCGCCCTAAACTCCTCCGCTAAAACTTAAAAACACTAATTGCCCATCTTTAATTATACAGATCAAAAGACTACTCCCTTCTCTCTTAAATTCCTCAATAAAAGACAAAGATAGTGTTTCAAGATTGGTTATCTAAGGACTCAAGGAAGATTTCTTCTTAAAATTTCTTGGTGATTAAGGTACTAAACTTATGTTTTTACTATAGAATGAATTTATTTTGCATTAATATGATTTTCATAGTGTATTTTGGATGAAAATTGTGTAAATGCATTTTCCATGTTTTTATGAATTATTCATTCTTAGAATTGTTGATTTGTGAACTCATTGGGTGCATACGTATGGAATTTGTGATGGGGTTGTGGTATTCCCCCAAAATGGTTTAATAAATAACGGGGGAGCAGGGTCGTGGTATTCCCCCAACTTCATAAAACTTGAATTGGATTTGGTATTAAGCTCAACCCACTTGCATTATAGACTTTGAGATATGATTTCTTCCACTTATTTAACTGATGCATTTCATAAGAGGTTAACAGGATACAAATAGTTTTAACATATAAATTAGGAGTCAATTAGGAGCCGAGGCATTCCCCTAACTTAAGGATAAACGGGGGTCGAGGAATGCTCCCATCTTACATGGATTATCTTCCAAGTGTAAATAGGTATGACGATGCCAAACATGTTAATACCTTAAGGGACTCCATGGTTAATAAATAGGTTATATGTAAATTCTTTAATTAGGATTAAAAGGAGTTGTGTAGCTCACTATGAGGGTGGATGTCCCACAAGGATCAATACTAGAAACTACATTTGTCGGCATGGGGGTCTTGATGATCGTGTGTATATTTCACACTACATATACATGTATCTAGGAATAGCGTGAGGTCAGGGAATTCCCTAGACTTCCTTGGATAACTCTATTTCTTGCGGCCATACGCACTGGTCCCTTTCAGTATAGGGAGCAGAACCCATATAGCCCGTGGGTTTTTTTTATAAAGGTATAGTTGTACAGTCCATCTTAATTGGTTTAAACCTTATGCTAAACCTTGTTCCCTGTCCCAGCATTATATATGTAAATGCATATATACATATGCATGTATGTGAACATGTGCATTGATTTTTGATTGGTTTTGGAATGATGACATTTTTTATTCCCTTATCCTTAAGTTACATGTTAGAGGTCATCCTGTCAACCGTCCTAGCACCTACATTGTTTCATAATGTAGGGACCAAAGACACTTCACCTACACCTGTGCAACGTTAGGTGGATTAGCAGGTCGGCTGAGTTACTTTAAATAGTGATCTTCCATACTCTAGAAAGCCATCATTTCATATTTTGATTTCTTACGCCACAGAAAATATCTTGAGTTCTTTTTGGCAATAATCGGGGGCATTTCCCAACTTAGATTGATGTTCACTTTTTCCTTAAGGGCATTTATGGTCAAGATTGTGGGAGTGGATGTTATTGGCTCTTAGATCTAGTTTTGATGATAACATTATCTATCTTATCATGTTTTAATATTTCCAATGTTTTTGGGTTATTTTTCAGATAGGCAATTGGGGTAGTCTTTAGTCCTCGGCAGGCTTGAGATACCATTCACGACTAGGCCCGGTTTTGGGTCATGACAAGCTTGGTATCAGAGCCTAGGTTCAGTGTCTTTTGATGTCCACAAAGCCATGTCAAGTAGAGTCTCCTTTATGGGTGTGTAGCATGCCACACTTATAAGGTTAAGGCTATAAGGCTTTTAGGAATGTTTCACTTTTCTTGTGTTCAATTTTGGGCTATCGGTCTAGGGTATTGAGATTTCTCTAACTCTTCTTTTACTTAAATTTTGGATCATGCGTCCGACAAGATCTGATGTTCGCAGAAATTTTTTTGGCACTTTTTCCCACGAAAGAGGAATATAGAGGGGACTCACTCCACCTATGGAGTGCAAACCCGATCCAAGGTCCCAGATCCTGATTGCGATAATCTACCTAAGGTTTTATCAATCCCTAGTGATCCTACTCTAGTTGGTGAAATGCATGCTCAATCACCACAAGGACATGTTTCTAATGTCGAGTTCCGCCGATCTATTCATTTGCTTACTCAGTTTATGGCTTTTCAGTCTCGCATCCTTCCCTTGTTGGTTTTGTTAATCCATCATCTGAGGTTACTCGAGTTGGGTAGTTTATGAGGTTGAATCCCCTAACCTTTACTGCCTTGAATTTTGAGGAGGATCCTCAATGTTTTGTAGATGAAATGTAGAAGATATTTGGGGTTATGTATGTCACTGAAATAAAGGGTATGGAATTTGATACTTATCAATTGAAGGATCTTCTTGATAAAAGCTTTATTTGCCATAGTGTTTCTCTGTGAAGTGATCTCATGCTTTTTTTTCATTAGAAAGATGGGTCTGTTTGGATGTTTATAGATTATCGGTTGTTGAATAAGTTCACAATGAATAATAAGTATCCTCTCCCTAGGATTGGTGATCTCTTTAACCAACTTTAGGGTTGTAGATGCTTCTTTAAGATAAGAATTTGTTTGGGTTATCACTAGTTGAAGATTAAGGAATTTGATATTCCCAAGATTGTTTTTTGAAATTGGTATGGTCACTAAGAATTGTTGGCTATATTTTTTGGATTGACTAACATCCCAGCTGCATTCATAGACCTTATGAATCAAGGTTTTAGGTAGTGTTGATGTTCCAGCTTTTTACGGAACATTTTGCATTTTTTTCTTGGGAAAACTTTGTGTAAGCAACTAAAGTTATATTTAACACTGGGTTTGAGTGTTTTCAGGTTAAGGAGTAAACCACAAAAGAAACTTGGAAAAAATAGCATAAAAGGACCTCTGACGGGCAAACTGGCCGACCGTCAATCATTCGATGGACCACCGAGATGACCGTCAACACAAAATAGAGAGGTGGAACTGAGTGACCTCTGCGATGGTCCAAGTGGCGGACCGTCAGACTTTCGAAGGACTACCAACTTAGCCATTAGGCTTAACCAGAGTTTCAAATTTCAGAATACCCAACGACGGCCAAGGCGATAGACGGCCAGTCCAGAGCCAGTCCGCCAACATAACCGTCAGACCTGAATAGAACCTGGAACTTTTGGACATCAAATGATGGCCTATGAGATAGACCATCAGGCCTCCGACGGGCCGTCAGTCAGGCCATCAACTTGGATGTGGTTTTTTCATATAAATACCCAGTTAGGGTTTTATTTCTTTTATCTTGGATATTGTTAACTTAGTTTTCCATCTCTGAAACTCTGTAACGTAGTTTTCTATGAATCAAGAAAAAACTTGAGGATCTAATCATTCTATCTCTATTGAATATTCAAGAACTAATCCTTGTAACTTTTGTAACTGAATTCTAAATTTATTTATGAATAATACAAAGACTTTTTCTCTTTATTCTATGGAGATGTATGGCTAAGCTCCCATAACTAGGGTTATGGGAGCCTTGATGTGAAAAACTGATTTGGATTGTGATTCTAATTGTGTTCCCTAGGTAATTGACATTGGATAAACCCTTCTTCATTTTAATGACTTTTCTTGGTTTAAAACTTGAAAAATGATCCCAAGAACATCACTTGTTTGAATATAAAAGTGTTTGTTGGGAAAAGAAATGGTTTACATAGAATCTAGAGACTTTAATCTTTATATTAATGGCAAATGCCTTAACAGGATTGATCTACATGAGAAAATAGTTGAATAATCAATGCATTCTTTAAGTTTGAGAGAATTAAAGGATAAACTATCCATTTAAGTTGAGAAACTAATAGGTAAACAATAGGATTCAACTACTTTTGCAATTGAAGTTATTAATTGGAACTCTAAAGTTAATCACAACCCTAGTTGTTGAAGAATCTCGGTAACCATAACTCTAGTTTGTTTAATATCATTGAATTACTACTTTCTAAAAGAATCATTAGTTGGAACAACTCTGTTGCAATTATTTAGATTATAATCCATAAATGAAAACCCTTTTTTATTTAGGAACCTTTGATCAACAGTCTAATAAAAATAATAATACTTAGTGAACATGGTATTCCCTGTGGGATTCGACACCCAACCTAGTTCGGTTCTATATTTGACAATGATCACTTAATCTCTCGTAAGAGGTGTAATTTAGGCATATCAAACTTTGTTCCCATTACCAGGGAATACGATTGTCAATTAGGTTTGTGTTTGTTAATTGGCCTTTGGTCAGGTTTCCCAAATTTTACCTTTGTTTGTTGTTTTTGTTTTGTGCAGAGTGGATATTGTGTATGCCAAGTACACGGAGATCGGGTGCACTGTTATTACCATTACATTCGGAACCATATTTGATTGGTAAAATGGTAGACCCCCAAGAAGCTGAAAGACTAGCCACTCTGGCTAGAGCTCAACTTAATCAGCAGAATGATGGCCAACCAACGCGTCATCCTAATACTGATGATGATGATTTGGGGGATGATTTTTTAAATCCTGTCAACCCAAGGCCTGCAGAGAATGTGGTTGCACTAGTGAATCAGAATATAAACAGGAACATCCCATTAGGGCAAGGAAGGATCGACAATCGGTATAATTTAATCTTAACGATAATGAGGATGGAATGGATGGAGCAAGTGCAACTAGAGCTATTATTCATCTACCTCTAGCACCAGGAGCTAAATTCAATATTACCAGCATGATGATTCAACTCCTTTATCTTAAGGGGTTGTTCGGTGGTCTTCCAGGAGATGATCCTAACATGTATTTGGTGAACTTTATGACCATTTGCATGTCTTTTGATAACGCAGGAGTGGGTCAGAATGCTATTTCTTGCCTTTGTTTCTGTTGTCTCTATCTGGGGTAGTGATATTATGGCTTAATAGACTGAATCCTGATTCTATAACCAACTGGAGGTAGTTGAAAGATGCTTTCCTAGAAAGGTTCTTTCCACCTTCCAAGAGGGTACAGTTGAGGGATAAGATCAGTAACTTTTGGCAGCTTCCAACCGAAGATCTTCACGAGACCTTAGAGAGGTTTAAGAAGAAACTGATGCAATTCTTAAACCATAATATGACAAATATTCATTTGATGGAGACTCTCTATAGGGCCTTAATCTCTATTACGAAACTAATTTGGATAATGCTGCAGGAGGGTCATTTGTGGATCTTACTTTTTCAAAAGCCTCAGAGATGCTCGTTAGAATGATCAAACAAAGTAGAGCTTGGCATACTAGGGATTGTGTGGTAACAAGCCCTACTATGTCTGTTGGTATGACTGTAGAACAATGCATGAAAGAGGAGGAACATGATCAGGATAAGTCACACTTGAAGACATAGATGGATATGCTAACTAAATATTTATTATCTTGAAAAATGGAGAAGGCAAAAGTTGTAGCATCCCAAGGTAGAGATGACTCTAATTCAAAAGAAGAGGCAAACTATCTAAATAATCAGGGGGTTTTCTAAGCAATAGCCAAGGAAATCAAGGTCAAAACTATTACAACAAGGCTAGCTAGATGGATAGGTATCAAGGAAACTCGAAGAGCAAAACTGACAGGAGTTGACTATATGTACCTCCTGGAAGCTGAAATAATACTGTAACAAGTTCTTGCAAAATGTCCATGGAGGACATGATGGAGAAGCTATTAAAGGGAGTTGAGGTTACCAACTCTGGGGTGACTACTATGAAGAGTTATTTGTCTTCCATAAGCCAGTTGGTAAACTCACACTCTACTTCAATCAAACAATTGGAGTAGTAAATGAGCAAACTCTTAGCAATATTAAATCAGAGGAAGAGCAAAACTTTTCCAAGCGATACACTTCAGAATCCTCGTAATGATAGCTCTTACATGGCAGTTACCACATGAAGTGGCAAGGTTTCACCAGGCCCTTTTGTGGGCAAATCTGTGATTGAAGAAGATGTTGAGCATGAAGAAAGTGATCTAGTGGAGTCTAAGAAATTGGATGGCATTGACATTCCTACTAATCATTAGTAGGATGGTGAGTTAGAAAAAGGGAAAGACAAGGAAATGGAAGTAGTAGTGACTACTCTCCCAAAACCACTGCTTCCCTTCCCTCATAGATTGAAGAAGAAGGCCAATGATACAAAGTTTAGTAAATTCATGGCAATGTTGAAGTAGCTGACAGTTAATGTTCCTTTGGTGGAGGCACATGAGTAGATGCTAGGATATGCTAAATTTATGAAAGATCTTATGACAAATTAGAGAGCAGTAAACTACAAACTGGTGGATGATCTCTACCATTGTAGTGCTATCTCTACAAGATCCTTGGTACAGAAGAAGGCAGACCTAGGAGCATGCACCATCCCTTGTACCATTGGGTCTCTTGATTTTGCTAAGGCCTTATATGATCTGGGAGCGAGCATTAATCTGATGCCGCTAGCTATTTATATAAAGTTATATTTGGGGGATCCTACACCCACAAACATGCGACTTGTGATGGTGGACAGATCAGTGAAGTGGCTTATGCCAATATTATATGATGTACTAGTAAAAGTGGCTAGTTTCATATTTTTAGCAGACTTTGTTATTTTGGATTGTGAGGTGGATTTGGAGGTACCCATAATCTTGGGTGGACCTTTCCTTGTAACCGAGATTATGCTTTTGATTTACAAGCTAATGATCTCCTATTCAGGTTGAATGATGGTGTGGTCTAGTTTGATGTGTACCAATCTATTAAGTAGCATAAGGAGATGAGTGTGTTCTCTATTTTTGATGTTTATAATAAGAATGGGAAGGAAGTGCTGATAGAGAAAAAAATCATTGTTGATCCCTTAGTTCCAGTTCTGATGAATTTTGATAGTGAAGGCATTGAAGAGTATGGGGATACTATTTGTGCCTTAATGGTAATGGGTTCATACTCTTATGCTCCTAAGAAACTTGATCTGGACCTTAAAAATTGCCCAACACCACCGGCTAAGCCGTCTATTGAGGAGACACCGGTGTTGGAGTTGAACAAATTGTTAGGCCATCTCTGATATGTGTTTCTACGTAGTGGAAACACTTTGCCTGTTATCATTGCATCTAACTTGAGTTATCAGAAGGTAGAGGAACTAATTTCTGTGCTTTAGAGCTATAAAAGGATGATAAGATAGACTATCGTGGATATTATTGGCATCCTTTCAGGTATTTGCACTCATAAAATTTAGTTGGAGGAGGACTACACACAAATAATTGAGTATCAATGTCGTCTTAACCTGCCTATTCAAGAGGTGGTTAAGATTGAAATCATCAAATAGCTTGATGTAGGAGTTGTATATCCTATTTTTATAGTAAATGGGTGAGTCCTGTACAATATATGCCTAAGAAAATGGGCATGACTATTGTAGCAAATGAGAAGAATGAGTTGATACCACTCAGACCTATCACTGGGTGGAGAGTTTGCATGGATTATTTAAAACTCAACTCATGGACGTTGAAGGACCACTTCCCAATGACTTTTATCGATCAGATACTTGATCGGTTGGTGGGAAGAGGTTGGTACTATTTTTCGGATAGGTATTCATATTATAATCAGATTTCTATAGCCCTAGAGGAGCAGGAGAAAATGACATTCACTTACCCGTATGGTACTTATGCATTTAAGCGGATGCAGTTTGGATTGTGTAATGCACCTTCTACCTTTTAGTGGTGCATGATGTCTATTTTCTCAGATATGGTTGAAGACACCTTAGATTTGTTTATGGATAATTTCTCTATGGTAGGTGATTCTTTTGAGCTTTGTTTGGTGAATCTTAGTAGAGCCTTAAAACGGTGTGAAGAATTTAATCTTGTACTCAATTAGGAGAAATGCCACTTCATAGTGAAGGAGCGCATTGTTGTTGGGCACAAAATTTCATCCAAGTGGATTGTGGTCGACTGAGCTAAGGTTGAGGTGATGGAGAAGCTACAGCTTCCTATCTTAGTAAAAGGGGTGCGTAGTTTACTTGGTCATGTGGGCATCTATCGAAGATTTATAAAGGACTTCTCCAAAATTGAAAATCCACTTTGCAAGTTTTTGGAGAAGGAGACTAAGTTCAACTTTGATGATGATTTCTTGAAGGCATTTGAATGCCTTAAAGGGAAGTTAGTTGATGCCCCTATTATTGTTGCACTGGATTGGTCAAACCATTTAAGATTATGTGTGATGCAAGCGGTGTTGCACTTGGGGATGTACTTGGACAAAATAGGGATAAATTGTTTTATCCTATCTACTATGCAAGAAAAGCGTTGAATGGATCCCAAAAGAACTACACCATCACTAAATACGAACTTCTTCCAGTGGTCTATGCTTTTGAGAAGTTCCGGGCTTATTTGCTTGGAACAGAGGTGGTGGTCCACACTGACCATGCAGCCTTGAGATATTTGATGGCGAAAAAGAAAGCAAAGCCAAGGTTGATTAGAAGGGTACTACTCCTTCAAGAGTTTTACTTTGAACTCAAAGATTGAAAGGGTTGCAAAACCCAAGTTGCGGACCACCTGTCTAGGCTGGAAGGGGAGAAAGCAGTTAGAGATAAATTCAAGATTTATGATGCATTTCCAGATGAGGAAATCATATCTGTTGTTCTAGTGAAGATACCTTGGTATGCAGATTTTTAAAATTTCATGGTGAGCGAAATGATTAAGGAGAATCTTTATTTTCATCAAAGAAAGAACTTTCTCCGTGATGTGACTCACTACTTCTGGGATGAGTCGTATCTATTTTGGTGATATGTTGATAATTTCATAAGGAGGTGTGTTATAGAAGTAGATATATTGAGAATCTTTTAAGCATGTCATACTTCCCCAGTTGGAGGTCACCATATGGGTGACCGTACTACTAGAAAGGTGCTGCAAAGAAGCTACTATTGGCCGACTTTATTCAAGGACGCATATGAGTTCATGAGAAGATGTGACCAATGTCAGAGGCCAGGGTCAATCTCCAAGCGCCATGAAATGCCTTTAACTAAAATAATGGAAGAGGAATTATTCACTGGGGCATCGACTTCATGGGGCCTTTTGTGAGCTCATATTCAATGAAATACATTCAAGTTGCTGTTGATTATGTATCAAAATGGGTTAAAGCCATTGCTTTGGCTAGAAACTAAGGGAAGAGAGTGGTTAAGTTCCTTAAAAAGAATATCTTCTCTCTATTTGGGGTGCCACACACCATTATAATCGACGGTGGACCTCACTTTTGCAACCGAGTATTTTGAATGGACTTATGAAAATATTGTGTTAAGGAACATAAGGTAGCAACTCCATACCACCCATAAACTAGTGGGCAAGTGGAGATTTCAAATAGAGAGGATCAAAACCATCTTTGCTAAAACAGTGAATGCTAGCAGACAAGACTAAACTAGGAAGCTGAATGATGCCTTGTGGGCATATAGAACGACTTTCAAGACAACCATTGGCATGTCATTGTACCAATTTGTTTATGAAAAGAAATTTCATTTGCCAATTGAATTGGATCATAAAGAGTTGTGAGCACTCAGGAGGCTGAATTTGAATTGGAGTAAGGCAGCGTAGTTGAGATTGGGACAGCTGAATTAGATGGATAAGTTCCGTCTCGGTGCATATAAAAGGGTAGATCTTTACAAGGGAAAGATGAAGAAGTACCAAGACCGGAGGAATGCAAAAAGAGAGTTTCAAAAAGGTGATTGGGTGCTTCTCTTCAACTCCAGAATGAAGTTATTTCAAGGTAATCTTAAATCATAATTGCCAGGTCCATTCCAAGTTAATCAAGTCTACTCATCTAGAGTAGTTGAACTTTCACATGAAGACGGAAGTGTCCTTAAAGTGAATCGGTAATGACTGAAGTTGTATATCGGTCCAATGGACTCGATTAAGTACATAGGTAAAATTTATCTTGATGAAGCCAGAGTAATCGAGATAACTGAGTCGTGCTGCAATGTTAAATCACGTGTTAGTAAGAGGCAACCCATAAGGTGTTGTTGTAAGCATAGATACAGTTTATTTGGTACTTTTGTGCATTTTTGATATGTTTTTGAAAAATGCAGAAAAGAAGGAGTTCACAGTTGAAAATGAGGTCGATAGAGAGATTGTCGAACCATCGCAGGCTTGACGGACCACCACATAAACCGTCAAAGAAATGGGAAAAAATGAACATTCTGTTTGATGCTTGACAACCGAGTTGGCAGATGGTCAATAATTAGGCAGAACATCATATCTACTATCATATTGAAGTTGAAACTCTAATAACAATCACAACACTTAGTGAACACGGTATTCGCTGTGGGATTCGACACCTAACCTAGTTAGGTTCTATATTTGACAGCAACCCCTTACTCTCTCGACAGACTGTCGGATCAACCGTCACATTGAAGCAGAGTTTCCCAAGTTCTTGTAAGCTGCAACAGACAACCTAGTAAACTATTGTAAAGATGATGGACCGTCAAGTTAGCCATCAATAAAATCCTAAGTTCGGGTCAAGTTGGTCTATGCTGAAATACTATTTAATGCACAAGAAACCGACCCAAACATCTTTGAAAGGATAAAAACAAGTGGTTACATACATTGACACCTTTCCAAATTATGAAACTGTTAAACTCTCTCTGGATTCAAAGAAGTTTTTCTGAAGGACACTCCCTCTCCTTTTTCTCTCCTATTTAAACAATAGCATTCCTCTCTTTCTATTCATCACAACCAAAGTTGAAATCACTTACTAGAGTCTTCAGTTAGTTTTATTTTTGTATTTGCAAGAGAGAGGATTGAATTTTCTGCATTATCAAGGTATGATCGTAACCCTTTTCTTTCTTCTTTGAATTGCAAAGCATGAAGTTAATAAAGTTTTGGTAAAAATAAATTCATTATGCTTTCTTCTCTTGCCTAGTGTTAATGTTTTGAGTATTGAACATTGGTATGCTTTGTTTTGGAGTGAAGTCTGAGTAACCCACATGTTTAAAGTGAGAAAATTTATGCTTAAATGTGAAATTTATGTCATTTATGAGCTAAAAATAGATAGTGTACACTAAGTGTTCAACAAAATTCCAAAATAAAAGATGAAACTAAAGAAGGGGTTGTGACGGCCAACTTGGCGAACCGTCAGACTTGCGACGGGCCGCCGAATGGTCCGTTGCAAAGATCCCTGAGATGGTGTTGCGTCTCTACGCACACGTTAGTGTACGTGGTCATGAAAGTAATATAATAACTTAGACAGTCAGATATCATTCCCTCAAGGATCAATAAACTAGAAATTTATTCAATCTTTAGTTTAAGACAATTGAGTATTAAGTGTTTGATTGTATCAAGATTAATATGCTTTTGTAAACAAAATTTAAATTACTGCACAAGAAATAATTTATGATGATTAAAGCAAAGTAAGCAACGGTTGTTATCAATAATGAGGACGATTCCATGGTTGAGGTATTTTGAACAATCATACAATTCTCTATTCTATTCACAGTCTAATTGGTTATCAGGTTAGTTGTTCACAAGGTTCATGCCACAATCTTAGCCTCCCGACCTTAGATCTTCTATCTATTAAATGTTGTAACTACAACCCCTATAGAGTTACGACAAATCTTCTAGATTCATGAAGTTGTCTTCCTGTAAGTGAACTAACCAAGGCTTCTAGGTATATCCCAATCCTAGATGCTAATTCAAATTCCTTATTTTATAAAAAAAATATGAACCTTGCTCCCTAATTTCTTCGTTCTATCCTATGATTCTCCTCCCGGATTCACATAGAAATATAAATTTATTCTAATGATGGTCAATCGTTAGAATAGTAAGCTCATGAAATTAAGAACAACCCATATGATAATCCAGAAAGAAACTATGAATAAGAATATTAAATAGTACTCATATTCTTAGCCTCAACCCCAGAGAGGGGGTGTTTAGCTACTCATGTTTGAATTAACCATCCAAAATAAGTAATAAATCATACCCAAATCAATCCATAAAATAAAGAAATTCAAAGGAATGTTTATGAACACTAAAAGAGAGAAATTTCTATTTTTTCCGCCTCTACTCTGCTTGACAAAGTCCCCCCACATTATCTTGGATTTTTCCTTTTATAGTTGGGACAAAAATACTTAAAATATTCCCGATTTGTCCACTCGGTATGTCGCGCCATGACTAAGATTGCTATTTTTCACTAAAATCTGGGAAATCGCGAAGCTCAAGTATTCCCCAACAATTGTAAAATGCACCCTCACCGCGACGCGCCACTATCGCGGTGAGCCACTGGATTGGGACAATTGTGAAATGATCATCCTTTGCGATGCGCTAAACCTTCAAGTCACCAAATCTGATAAACTAACTTTCTCCGCAATGTGGGGGCTTCACGAACCTTCACTGGAATTCGACCATTGTTATTTTGTTGCTTATCGCGACGCGGAGTGTTTTCAAATGAGTCGTTCTTCTTCTCAACTTCCCTTTTTCATCTTAATTCCAGTCCATTGCATTCCTTCACTACTTCCATATCCTCGTTGTATCCATTTATACACAATTCTTCATGATTTTGCACCTAAAAGTACTAATCATATCCATTAGGCATAAGACGGAATAAAAGTTAAATTATGCTTAAGAATTCATTCAAAAGTTCTTAAACTAAGTTGAAATCTAGGTGCATATTGGTACTTTGAGCATATAAATATGCCCAAGATCACCACCCCACACTTAAAACATTATTCATCCTCAAACATATGAATTCAAAAACTTAATTCCTTCCTCGTTTCATCACAACCTCAATGTTATGTGGCCATGAGCACTTACACTTTGCAATAACGAATTCTTACATTATCTTGTCAAAACAGTTGAGCTTAAGAAAATTTTTAGTACAAATTGTTCTCTCTTCAATAATGAATTTCTAACATGTTGGCAAACTCAATTAAAAAAACACAATAAGTTATCTGGCTTTCATTCGTCTGAATCCTCACTCAAGGAAACTTCCCCATATTTACTCACAATGGTAACTATACAACAATAGGGGAGTATCAAATCAAATCGCTCACTCTCAATAAAAAATTTTGTACATGCTAGTGAATGAACCATAAGTTTTTCCTTAGTGTTCTACTTCACTAATAGTCAGATGTTCGGGTGAAGGATCAACTAGGTCTTTTCCGGGTTGTAATAAAGGCTTAGGGACAGGTAGGTACTATTTACAAGAATAGTTACTATTGCTCCTAAGCGTTTAAATACAAGAACTATCAATTCTCTCCGTTTTCCAACACCAATTTATCCTTTTATTTCTCCCCATATTTTTATTTGTCAACACCTTTTTCAATTACCTTTATTTTCTCACACTAGTTTGGGAGTATTTGTCATCTCTTCCATATTCTTGTTATGCACCCCTATTATAGCCACCCTTAACTTAAGCTTATAGGCTTTCATTATGGTGCACATTATCCATCTGGACTAGGGCCAAAACTGGTTCATTGTAACATTTCTATTTACTAACTCTTACTTAACCCAGCATCATCAAACATCAATAAAAACTACTTTAGGGCAGCACTGACTACCTTCCTTTATCATTTTTGCTCTTAATCTTCTCTTAGTCTTATATTAAAAACGCTCAGGAGCTTATTTGGATCAAATTACAATTCAGCAAAGAAGGGGTAAGGTTTCATATCAGGTTACCAAAGAAATAGGCTTACAGCTCAAAGGGACTGACAAAGATTATGCACCAAAGAAGGGCTTTTAAAGTTAAAAACAAGCCTGTCAAAGAATTGCCTACATCACTTCCTGCATCCAACACCCTTTATTTTGCTTTGTAAACACAACGGGCAAGTTCTAGTCATTTTTATTCATGTAGAATATATACTAATCCTCACACTCACATTGCTTATATGGAATCAACCAGGCTCCCAATCATGTTCTTTATTGAATTCAAAATTAAGACAACACACCAAATTTCATTTATCGAGATGGAATCCTCAGTACTTAAATAGAAACTCTTATGATAGAATTAGTTTCAATTATTACAAAGGTAGCCCATTTCACACACTCCTCTAAGATAGTGATTAAGTTCTCCGAAATTTCTTTACTTCGTATGACCATTCCCTTAAGAAGGTCGTCATCCATCTATCATAGTGGATGGCAACTAACTTTGACTATTTATTCGTAATTACAAAAGAGGAAAAAAGCAAACTTAACTACTTGAAACTGAATCTTGCCAATAAGGGCGAAAATAACAATAATATAATACTTTCAACCAAAACGATATGCAATAAATTCCATAGAGGGAAAATCGCAATCCACAAAATAAAAGTTACTAACTATTACAGACCAATGTTCTGAATAGCTAATACTTCAAACCAACACAGCAAAATAGAAAAATAAAATTGTTCAGTCAAATATCAAAAAAATGCAAGAGAATACGAACCCACCACCCCACACTCAAAATAAAGCACTGTCCCAATGCTTCCAATTAAGCTTATGGAAGGGTGGCAGTATACTTCCTGATCAATCAAAAGGGACTATAATAGACATGTCCTCCGCAACCACATCCCCATCATCGCCATCATCGTCAGCTTCTTCATCATCAGATTGCTCCTCCTCATCGGACTCCATGTCAGAATCCCTATACCTATGTTCTTCATCTATGGGTACATCATCATCAACAGGCTCCAGAAAATCTGGGACAATCTTCAACATTGTCCTAGCGTGATGACCAAGTGGATAATCAAGATCTACAGTATGGAGATCCTCTAGAGTAGTAGGCCTGCCTCCAGTACACGACATCATCATCATGAGGCCGTACAACCTACCCAATATCTCATCAGTTCGTGTATGTCACTCTATCATTGTGAAAATTAGGCCAAATACCCCAGCTGTGCTTCGAGCAGTAGTGATATCCAGAGGACGAGTGATTACCTCGGGTTTATAATTAAGCTCCTATTCATCCACCCTAAGCCTTCTTAAAAATCTAGTTACCAAACCACCAAAACCAAACCTATGACCCACCTGGGTACGTGCTTTCTTTATAGCATAAAAACTGACAATTCCCATATTAATTTCCACATCAGCACACATGAGGGCATAAATCAAATACACTTTATCCTGAGTCACCTTAATCATATGCTTTCCTTGTATCAAGCATGAATATACTATTCATCCCCACATTCGTGCTTCTTTATTTATTTGAGAGTAGGGGAAAGAAGAATACAAACCTGTAACTTGATGCCTCATCCAATGGGATGAAGATCGTTGGCCACATAACAAATGCCTAATATGTGCATAAAGAGGAGAAACAATAAAATGTCATAAGAAATTTGGGTTCGCATCGGGGATACCCAGCAACTCATTAATATCAGCACGGTGAATCGAATCACCTTCTCTCGAACCTTTAATAAATGTTCAGTCTGGCTAGGGTCCCAATTTGCATAAAATTCTCTAACAAGATACAGGTTGCACTCCGTTGGCTGATGAAAACTGAAATTCATATTAACCTCCTCAATTCGCCGGACCATATAAGTACACTCTCTCATCAAGCTAGCCCAATTGATATAGACCTCTGGAATATACTTAGCATCAGTATGCATAGTATACCACTGCTTTCCGAACTTCCTTACAGCCTTGAAACCAAATTTTTTAACTTCCCCCCCACTGAAGTTGAGGGGCCCTAGGCACTCTAGTTAATTACCCTTCAGACGATCGGTTTCTCTTCCTTACAGGGGTAGAAGGCCCTGCATTTGCCTTGCCCTTACTTGACTATGCTTCCATTATGCTTGCAATTAAGAAAATGCAACAAACCATGCAAAAAGATTAAACTTAGGATTAGCTGAACTGAACATGCATTAAGAGTGCATTCACACCCTACACTTAGTTTGTTAGCCATACACCTATATTAACAATCAAGGTACTCAAACTTCCCTTTGCGTAGGCCTAAATATCATATTCATAGACCATATATTCCTCTTGAAGACACATCATCCCTCATTATTTTCACAGCACAGAACATCATGTAATCGATACCCAGCTAATCACACAACCCAATACCATAAATAAGACCATGTTACTATAGCATCACATATTTTATAATTCTAATTAATTAGCCAACATCAGATAACCAGGGTTTATTCATAATGGAACAAAATTTTCCCTAACTTTCTAAAGATTCTACCCTTACTCCTCTAACTACAATACCCTTCATTCCCCATCCTCTCAAGTAGCATGAAAAATTGTTCACCCCCTAATCCCAACTACCAATATCATTCAAGTGTTCTCTCAGTGATTCAAATTAATGAGAATTAGGCTAAGATGTCACAAATTGAACTAAATATCTAAAGGAATGCTAATATTTACAACTAGTAGGAGAGGGAAAACAAAATTAGCAATAAAATACATTCACTACTCATGAATTGTAACAACAAAGTTAATAAATAAATAAATAAATATGAACTTACCTCATCAGTTGAGAGAAGAATGAGAGAAAGTGAAATTTGTTTGATGTTTTTAGGAGAGGAAGTGAGAACGTGGCACAATTTGTAAACATAAGGGTTTAGGGTTGAGGAGGTTATATTTATAGAGGGATGGGTCGGGTTTGGTTAATTACATTTTTATGCCCAATTTAATCACTCTCTACGATGCGGAATGATCGCGGATACCTACTAAATAAGGCCAATTGCCATTTATCTTCATACCGTGATGAGCTACAATTCGTGTCCACACACTGTAAATTGACAATTGTCAATTGTCAAAGTTTTGCGTCATGCTGAAAATTATGCACCATTAAAATTTGAAAATTCTTAATTTACCTTTCTTTGCATCACAGTAAATTTCACATGCCCTTACTGGAATTTGACGATTGTCAAATTTCCCAGTTCTGCGTCGCGTTGTTTATCAAACTCAAATTCCTTTTGTAATTTTCCCCCTTTTCTTACCTGAGTAAATCCCCACTTACACAAAAATTTTTTTGCAAACCTGATTGCATTCCTCAATTGTGGTAATCTCCTCATTTCACTTTGAAATTTCCTGCACTTTAAAACAAAAACAACAAAAATTGTAAGTAAAAGAAGGTTGCCTCCCACTAAGCTCCTTAGTTTTGGTCATGGCATGACTTATTTCTTTGTATTTTTATTTTCTTTTTGATTTTACAAGCAAAAAATTAAAATACCTATTACAATACATATGTTGTTTGCCTCCCACATAGCGTCTTATTTTACATTGTGGCACGACTCAGCTCATCATTAATCCTCAGCGATATTGATAGATTCCTTATGCTTGTCCGGATGATCTGCCCAATAATGCTTTACATGCTGTCCATTCACAACGAACTTCTCCTTCTTTTCTTTATTCCAAAACTCCACAGCTCCATTGGGTGTCATTCGCATAACCTCAAAAGGTCCAGACCATTTCAATCTTTTTGTAATTTACCTGGAAATAACTTAATCCATTAATTAAACAAAAAACACAAGTTGTTCGGGTTTAAATACCCTGACTTGAATATGCATGTCATGCCATTTTTTGGTCTTTTCCTTGTGAAGCTTGGCATTTTCATAGGAGTGAAGTATAAACTCATCCTTCATTCTCCTGTAGCAGTCATCTCAAAATTCAACTTCTTCACAGCCCAATATACTTAGTGTTCCAACTCTACAGGAAGGGGACCAGCCTTACCATAACTAAGCAATATGGAGATGTCCCTATGGGCATTTTATACGCTGTTCGATATGCCAATAGTGCATCATCCGACTTCTCTGCCTAATCTTTTCTCTGCCCATTCATGGTCTTCTGAAGTATTTGCGTAATCTCCCGATTGTATATCTCTACTTATCCACTCGTTTTAATGGTGGTATGCAGTGGCCACCTTATGCTGAACACCATATTTAGCAAGAAAATTCTTGAACCAGTTGTTAATAATGTGCGTACCCCCATCAATAATTATTTCTCTTAGTGTACCAAATCTGGAAAATATGTTCTTCTTCAAAAACTTCAGCACCACTCTTGCATCATTAGTTGGACTTGCCATAGCTTTTACCCATTTAGAGACATAGTCCACTGCAACAAGAACACACATATTACCTTTCGAAGGTGGGAAGGGGCCCATGAAATCAATCCCCCAAACATCAAAAACTTCTACTTCTAAAATATTATTCAGGGGCATCTCATGACACCTGGTTATAGTACCCAACCTTTTGCATTGATCACAACTCTTTACAAAGACCACTACATCTCTAAACAGAGTTGGCTAGAAAAAACTGGATTGCTACACTTTTCTCACAGTCCTCTCACCACCATATGGAGATGAATGGAAATCTTGTCACACCTTGAAAAATTCAGCCTCTGGGATACACCTATGAATTGCTCTATTTGGACCCTTCTTGAAAAGGTATGGTTCATCCCAAATTTAAGAACGAGAATTATGGAGTAATTTCTTCCTTTATTGTGAGGTGATTTCAGGAGAATACACCCCACAAACTATCAGGTTCACAACGTCAGCATAACATGGAAACTCAACTACTTCTAATAACAACAACTTCTCATCAGGAAAGTCTTCCTTGATACTCTGAAAGTCATCCATAATATGGTCTCTATTTTCTAGCCGTGACAAGTGATCAGCAGCCTGATTTTCAGCTTCCTTTCCATCATGCACCTCAAGATAAAATTCTTGAAGTAGTAGAAGCCACCTAATTAATCGTGGCTTTGTATCCTTTTTGTTCACAAGATACTTAATGGCAGCATAGTCTGTATGAATAATAACCTTGGTACTGATTAAGTAAGATCGAAACTTATCAAATGCATATACCACAGCCAATATCTCTTTCTCTACCACTATGTAGTTTACTTGAGCATCATTCAGTACCTTTCTAGCATAATAAATTAATCTAAATACCTTCTCTTTTATTTGAACCAACACTGCTCCCACTTCAATATCACTAGAATCACACATTATCTCAAAAGGTAACTCCCAATCTGGTGCAATCAAAATAGGTATTTCCATCAACTTCTTCTTGAGCTTTTCAAAAGCTTCATGGTAATCAGCTCCAAACTCAAATTTGGCTTCTTTCTCTAATAATTTTCACATGGGACTTGCGATCTTCGAGAAATCTTGAAGGAATCGTCTATAGAACCCAGCATGTCCCAAAAAACTCCATACACCTTTGACTATCACTAGATGAGGCAACTTTTCAATTACTTCAACCTTTGCCTTGTCAAATTCCAGCCCTTTGCATGAAACTTTATGGCCTAAGAAAATTCCTTCCTTAACCATAAAATGGCATTTTTCCCAATTTAACACCAAGTTTGTTTCTTCACACCAAGCTAGAACTTTATCTAGAATTTGCAAACATTTTTCAAATGAATTTCCATACACAAAGAAATCATCCATGAATACCTATACAAATTCCTCCACCAAGTCTGAGAATATAGCCATCATACACCTTTGAAATATGGTAGGTGCATTGCATAATCCGAAGGGCATGCATCTTAAAGTATATGTATCGACTGGACAAGTGAACGTGGTCTTTTCCTGATCTTCTGGTGTTATGCTTATCTGATTATAGCCAGAGTACCCATCTAGAAAATAATAATACTCTTGTCCTGCCAATCTATCCAGCATTTGGTTAATGAAAGGAATTGGATAATGATCTTTATGAGTTGCTTCATTCAACATCCGATAATCTATACATATTCTCCATGTAGTAACTATACGTGTGGGAACCAACTCATTATCATCATTGATCACCACTGTCATTCCTCCCTTTTTGGTACACAATGCACCGGACTCACCTATTTGCTATCAAAAATTATGTAGACAATTCCACTTTCTAACAACTTGATCACCTCTTTCCAAACCATCTCCTTCATAATAGGATTTAAACTCATTTATTGCTGCACTCTAGGTATGTACCCCACTTCCATATAAATATTGTGCATGAAAAATGCTAGATTAATTACTAAAATATCAGACATCTGCCAGCCAATGGCTTTTCTTCTCCTTTTAAGAATTGTTATAGCTTCCTTTACCTATACATCGGATAATACTACGGAAAAAATAATAGGCAAGGTATCTTGATCACCAAGAAAAACCTTTAAAAGTGAGGAGGAAGAACCTTAAGCTCCAAGTTAGGAGCTCCTTCAACTGAAGGCCTGGGTGGTGGACCAATTTGTCTATTTAAAGGATCAATCAACACTTTATTTGCCTCAATTATAGCCAAATTCATAATCTGGACCACTTCCAATGCTTTTTAATCCCCATCCAGATCATAATCCATTAATGCTCGCTCTGATAGATCATCAAACTAGAGAAACTGCCAATCTGAAGTGAGATCAATAACCAATATTGAGGAAAACTCTTCATATATGGCTAGAAATTTCAATTCCATATACACATCAAAAACCTCAACTTTATCGTGTGCTCGCATTATTATTTTTCCAGCTGCCACATCAATGAGTGACTACCCTGTTGCTAAAAAGGGCCGTCCCAAAATAAATGGAATAAATGGATCGACCTCAAAGTCAAGAATCACAAAATCCACAGGAAAGATAAAAGATCCCACTTGCACCAGTACATCTTCAATAATACCATCTAGTCTAGCAAGTGACCTGTCTGCGAATTGCAATACAATAGTCGTGGGTTTAGGGCTTCTAAGACCCATCTTCTGGTACTAAGACATGGGCATGATATTTATGCTCGCCCCTACATCACACAATCCTCGTTCACAAATAGTTTGACCAAGGGTAATCTACAATGTGAAACTCTCTAGATCCTTCAATTTTGTGGGTAGTTTATTTTGAATTTTAGAAGTGCACTCCTGAGTAAGGGCAACTGTAGGATATTAAGTCAACCGATACTTATTGGCAACAATATTCTTTAAGTATTTCGCATATTTTGGAACACTCTGTAGAATGTCAATGAGAGGAAGGTTCAATTGAACTTTCTTCAAAAGAGTTAGAAACTTCTTAAAACTTGCTTCCTCTTGGTGCTTTATTGCCCTTTGAGGAAAAGTAAAGGGGAGAGTCTTTTTCTCTATATGAATCTCTTCACTACTTCTACCTTCTCTTGTAAACTATCATCAGTGATCTCAAGATTATACTTCTCCTGAACTATCTCCTTTATTTGCAGCCCTCTCTTCGTTGTCACTATATTCACTTATTTAGGATTACCCTCAGTGTCACTAGGCAATGCTTATTGTGGCCTTGTATTCTGTGATCCTGTGATTTGACCTAACTATAACTCCAGATCCCTTGTGAGTAATTGTTAACTTTTCAATTCAGCTACAAAATGTGCCTGTTGAGCCTTCATGTCCACTACAAACTGTGCATATTTAGCCATCAAATGCTTAAGCATTTCCTCCATATTACAATTTAGGGCAGTCTTCTAATTATTCTGAACTGGCTATGGACTTAGTTGCACTGGTCCCTTATACTGATTTGTATTTTGTGCCTTATTTCCACCCCATTAGAAATTAGGGTGGTTCCTCCAATTTAGATTATATATACTGCCAATATTCTATTGACCCTAACGACATGCATTCCCCATGTAGTTGACTGAATCTCGATTAACAGAACATGCATCTGCTTTATGCTCATTGCTTTCACAAATTTCACACCATGCATATACCTGTTGAACTACATTTGTTGTGGCTGCTGATTGAGTTGTACCCCACTTTAACTTAAGATGAGTAGTCATATGATTCTGCATTACTGCAATCTGAGCTTGTAAAGTAGTAAACTGATCAACCTACAAACCCCTGCAACTTTATTGGGAGCATTTCTTGAGTCTGTATGCCAATCAGGATTACCTTGTGTAATTCGATTCAGCAAGATATATAATTCTTCATGTGTTTTCTCCAAAGCACGACCCCGACAACTAAATCCAAGAGAATTTTTGTATTAGACTCAAGGCCTTCTATAAATGTATTCACCAAAGCATTATTCGATTGATGGTGATGAGAAAAGCTTCTTAGCATGCCCTTAAATCTCTCCCAAGCTTGGTAGAGATTTTCTCCATCTTTCTGTCTGAAATATAATATCTCACTTCTTAATCGAGCCATTTTCTAAGATAGAAAAAATCGAATGAGGAACCTTCGAGAACATTCTTCCCATGTAGTGATGGAATGGTGTGGTTCAGCAAGTAACCATCTCTTTGCTTCCCCCAGTAGTAAAAAGGGAAGAATGTCAATCTGACATAATCAACACTCACATCTTCAGGAATATATGTGTTGCTTATCTCCAGGAAAGTTCATAAATGGTGCTGCGGATCCTCATATGAAAGTCTCTAAAATTATCTCGCAGATTTCAACAATTGCACCATATTTTGTTTTAATTTCCATCAACCTCCTTGTTCAAGCTTCAGGATACTGTTAGTCACAAGGTGCGTAAGTGGGATTTCCACTTCTCGAACAGGTCTAGCAACTATTTGAACAGGAACAGCTAGAGCTAGAACATTTCTAACATTTGGATTAGCAACTATAGGATCGAGTCTTTCTTCCATCGATTGAGCTCTTCGTCTTTGATGAAAAATCACTTCTGGTTCTGCAAAGGGCTCTACTAACTCTTTGTCTCTCGCCAGTCCAATATTCAGCTAAACCTGCACAATTTCATCCACAAAGATCAAGTGTTAACACTTAAACTAATGATCAAAAACTAAATATGATCAAAAACTAAAAATTAAAGCTATTTACTAATTCTATTTGATCCCCGACAATAGCGCCGAAAACTTGGTATGTCTCTACGCACACGCAAGTGTACGTGATCGTTAAAGTAATATAATAACTTAGGCAGTCAGATATCATTCCCTCAAGGATCAATAAACTAGAAATTTATTCAATCTTTATTGTAAGACAATTGAGTATTAAGTGTTTGATTGTTCAAGATTAATACGATTTTGTAAATAAAATTTAAATTACCACACAAGTAATAATTTATGATGACTAAAGCAAAGTAAGCAACGGTTGTAATCAATAATTAGGACAATTCCAGGGTTGAGGTATTTTGAACAATCATACAATTCTCTATTCTATTCACAGTCTAATTGGTTATCAGGTTGATGGTTCGCAAGGTTTATTCCAAAATCTTAGTCTCCCGACCTCAGATCTTCTATCTATTGAATGTTGTAACTACAACTCCCATAGAGTTACAACAAATCTTCTAGATTCATGAAGTTGTCTTCCTATAAGTGAACCAAGCAAGGCTTCTAGGTATATCCCTATTCTAGATGCTAATTCAAATTCCTTATTTTATAAAAGAATATGAACCTTGCTCCATAATTTCTTTGTTCTATCCTATGATTCTCCTTCGGGATTCACATAGAAATATAAATTTATTCTAATGATGACCAATCATTAGAATAGTAAGCTCAAGAAATAAAGAACAACCCATATGATAATCCAAAAAGAAACTATGAATAAGAATACTAAATAGTGCTCATGTTCTTAGCCTCAACCCCAGAAAAGGGGTGTTTAGCTACTCATGCTTGAATTAACCATCCAAAATAAGTAATAAATCATACCTAAATCAATCCTTGAAATAAAGAAACTCAAAGGAATGTTTATGAATCCTGAAAGAGAGAAATTTCTATTATTTCCGCCGCTACTCTGCTTGACAAAGTCCCCCTATATTATCTTGGATTTTTTGTTTTATAGTTAGGACAAAAATACTAAAAATATCCCTAATTTGTCCACCCGGCACGTCGCGCCATAACTAAGATTGCTATTTTCCATTAGAATCTGTGAAATCGTGGAGCTCAAGTATTCCCAAACAATTGTAAAATGCACCCTTACCATGACGTGCCACTATCGCGGTGAGCCACTGGATTGGGACAATTGTGAAATGATCATCCTCTGCAATGTGCTAAACCTTTAAGTCACCAAATCTGATAAACCAACTTTCTCTGCAATGCGGGGGTTTCTCTAACCTTTACTGGAATTTGACCATTGCTATTTTGTTGCTCATCACGATGCAAAGTGTCTTCAAATGAATCTTTTTCTCAACTTCCCTTTTTTAGCTTAATTTCAGTCCCTTGCATTCCGTCACTACTCTCATATCCTCGTTGTATCCAATTATGCACAATTCTTCATGATTTTGCACCTAAAATTACTAATCATATCCATTAGGCACAAGACGAAATAAAAGTTAAATTATACTTAAGAATTCATACAAAAGTTCTTAAACTACGTTCAAATCTGGGTGCATATTGGTACTTTGATCATATAAATATACCCATGATCAGATGGAATTCACTGGATAAGCTGTGACAGACCACTTGGTAGACCGTCAATTACCTGATGAACCGTCAGTTTATTCGTTGTAAGACTCTGAAAATAAGGACTTTCTGGATAAGGTCTGAAGGACTTACCGATGGACCATCGCATAATCTATGGACCATCATGATGACTGTCATGCAAAATATTTCACTACTTTGACCAGTTTTGTGTTGTGAACTCATTCTTTACTTTTTTTAGGTATTATAGAATGTAAACTATCATTGACCAGAGGTAGTGGCCAAGTACGAGAAAGACCCGAACCATCCAGGAGTGAGGAAGCACCAGCCTTCAATACTCGCCAAAGAGACCGTACACTTCCTACACTCTCTCATTCTAAAGAGAAGAGTCATAATAGCACCAGCAGTACTAGCTCGAGCCTCGACGAGGCAAGGGTAGTCACATCTCGTCCCAAGCCAGTTGAGGCCAAAACTGAGGCTACTAATATGAAGGTACAAACTGAAATGGCTGATGTTGAGACTGAGCCTGAGGATGCCAAATTGATTAGATGTAAGGATCCTTAAATAAGGGAGGAATTCAGATGGCAACTTGATGGAGCAAGGCAAAAGTTCTATGATGGGTTAGCACAGGCAGCAAGTAGGCCAATCAAAAGGCCATTCGCTAAGGAGTATTATATTGTAACAACAGAGTTCCATAAATATCCTGATTTGGAGCATCGTTTCAATGAGTACGAATATGCATGGATGAGTAAGCCTCCTAGATTATATAAGCTGGATTTGGTAAGGAAATTCTTTGCTAACTATTTGGTCTTGGCAGAAAAGAGTTTTCCAAAGGGCTCAAAGATTTCAGATTTGCCGAACAGGGAGTCTGTTCTAGTCTTAGGAGTTAAAATTGGCATATTAGCCCAAATATTTAATAGGATGCTATTTAGGCCAGACTATGAAGCCCCACCAGCTATTCTAGAACTCGAGTACCACCTACGTTCTGCATCCACCCAAAGACCCTTGTTGGCTGGATTGTCGACTAATGATGGTAATTTTTCTTGGGCAAAAAACCTATGTGAGGGAATAGTGAAGTCTTCCCTTAGCTTCAGACCTAAGTTTTGGTGGTCAGTGGTTTGATTAAGACTTATGCCAATCAGAGGTAAAGCTAATTTGTATAGTCACCGGGTTGTGCTTGTTGCTAGCTTAATTTCAGGACTAAAGATTAATTTTGGTTCGATCATTGCAGATAAGTTGTTCATGAGAGCACATAAGTTGTCCAGCGCATAACCATTCCCGTGTTTAATCATGGAGTTATGCAGGAAGGCAGGTGTGCCTCTAATTTATGGGCTAGATAATGAGGTCCAGAAGACGCATAGGCTGGATATTGAAGAGTCCAAGGATGACTCAAAGTTTAAAATGAGGGTTACTTAACCTCCAGCCTATCAGACCCAGTCAGCACAAGCACTAGATACCTCAGATATTACAATAGGTATACCATTACTGATTACCACTTATATACTACCTAATTATATGCCATCAAGCGTGTCTGTAGGGTCAGAATCTGCACCACCAATGGGTGGGGCAGAATTTGCAGAATATAGGTTGACGCAGGAAAACTTTGCCAAGTCTGTGAAATTACAAAAGAAATTCAAGATGCAGCTGGACACTTGGGCTGCAGAATTCAAGCCTTTTGTTGATAGAATTGTAGCTAAAAAATTCGTCCATTCTAAGACATTCAGATGAGGATGGATCACATGGAGGAACGAATTAACAAGAGACTGGATTCAATGTCCATACCAAACATGGCTAAGTTCATGTTAGAGTTTAATAAAGCATAAGAAAACATTGAAGAATATAAGAATAGGCAACTACTGCAGCTCATTTTTTATCCGACCTTGGTAATGAGTGATAAAGATGAAGGCATTGTTTATTTGATGGGAATACCATTGAAAGACAAGGGAAAGCAACAGGTAGATGAACGTGTCAAAAAGAAATCTTAAAAAAGAAGAAAGAGAGGCAATGACACTGGAGGAGTGTGAGCATTATGATCTGAAGAAAGCCTCAAAAAGATAGAGGACAGATGAAGAGAGCAAAAGAAATTAGATTCTGAAGGGAGAGTTTATGAGTACCCCCACCACCATGAGGGTCAACATTACAATAGGTGAGGACCCTGGAGCCTTACCATATTACATAGATGCCTCAGATGAATAAGAGGCATTATATTTCCCTCCTCTGTACATAAAATTTTATGCATTTAAGAAAAAAGCATGTATTATTCTTTGGGGGGATGTACTTGTACCATGGGGAGTTGTTTTGCTAATATCTTTTCCTACTATGTGCTATCTAGAAGAATCGGCATGTTTAGGATTATGTTTAGGATTGCACTTTTCTTTTTGTAAGTTCTATTTGTTATGTCTATTTAAAAAATAAAAGTGTCTTTTATTTCTGCATCTTGTTGTATATATGAATGATGAGTGATTTTTGCATAAAGCTATGAGCACGTAAGTGTGATTATTTACTCTAGTCATTAGACACATGTGAGCAACCTTCAGTGATTCTGTAACTGGCATTAATATGTGAGATGTGCATAAATCATGTGATGGAAATCCTTAGAGCAGTAGAATAAGTTTAACTCAGTTGCCTCTGTGTGTGTGATGATTTTTCTTTAGTTCTTGCATAGTATAGTGCTTAGAATTTGACCAGTTCATTGAGGTTGTCTTGTAGTTGATTCGATAGGTAGGATAGTAGGCCTCCTTGTTCATTTTGTCCACTTAGCCAAAATAATTAACCCCACAAAAAAATAATTTCCATATTTGAACCCTTGTTGAGCTTGTAGTAGTTTTCTTCATCACCAATAACCCAAATTAACTCTATTTAGGGTGTTAGCAACTAACTCGGGCACTGGTCCAATATTGGACATTGTGCACCTTAACTCAGGCAAAACACCTAAGTTGAGGGTGGCTATTGTCAAAATGTTGAGCATCTAACATAAAGTTGGTTCAGAACTTAGTTTTTAAAGAATTTGGCACTGATCTATTGAAGGTATTGTGCACCATAATTGATTACATCTGCATAAGTTTAGGGTGGTTGATGTTTGAAAAAAAGGGTATGTCAAAGTGATGCCGAATAATAGTAATTGTAAATGAGCTGGTTAAATAGTAGCTTGGGTAAGTAAGAATACAAGGGAAAAGAGGGTTATGTCCTAATGTTGAGTCACTTTTATCAAAATTTATCCTCACCTAGCCTGAAGCCTCATTACAAACATGAAAAAGGCCTGCTTGATTTTGGCGAATCAACTATATAGGAGCGTTAGATGGTAAGGGAAAGCCTATGGGTACGTAGACTATGCTTGTGACTTCTTTTTTGAGTGTAAGAGTTTAGATTGTGACCACAAAATATAATGAGTGGTGGATTTAATTTTGGTTAGGGAAACATGAGTTTTACTTAGTCTTGCTAGTCTCTATAGGATATGATGTCCATGATTATGCATGTGCTGATATTGAATCAATGCTAGCTATAGATCCTGATGTGTTGAGCACATATGTGTGAAATGACAAGTGAATGATTTTACTATTTCTAGTTCAGTAGTTGATTGCCTGTACATGTATTGTTCAAGTTTGCAATATGGTGCTAAGTTGCTTGAGGACAAGCAATTACCTTACGTGAGGGTGTTGATGTTCCAACTTTTGATGGAACATTTTGCATCTTTTTCTTGGGAAATTTTTGTGTTTTTAAGCAACTAAATTTGTAATTAACACTGGGTTTGAGTGTTTTCAAGTTAAGGAGTAAGCCACAGAAGAAACATGGAAAAAATAGCATAAAAGGACCTCTGACGGGCAAACTGGTAGACCGCCATTCATTCGATGGACCGCCGAGATGACCATCAACACAAAATAGAAAGGTGGAATTGAGTGACCTCTGGGATTGTCCAAGTGGTGAACCGGCAGAATTTCTATGGACCCCCAACTTGGCCGTCAGTCTTAACTAAAATTATAGATTTTAGAAGACCCAGCGACGGGCAAGCAGACAATCCACCAACATAATCGTTAGACCTAAACAGAACCTGGAATTTTAAGACATCAAATGATGGCCCGTGTGACAGACCGCCTGGCCTCTGATGGGCCATTAGTCAGGCCATCAACTTGGACGCAACTTTTTTTAAGTTTAAATTTTAAATATTCTATACCAGGTAGCATATAAATGCCCAGTTAGTGTTTTATTTCTTCTATCTTGGATATTGTTACCTTAGTTTTCGATCTCTGAAATGTTGTAACCTAGTATTTTGTGAATCGAGCAAGAACTTATGGATCTAATCATTCCATCTCTATTGAAGATTCAAGAACTAATCTTTGTAACTTTTGTAAGTGAATTCTTAATTTATTTATGAATAATACAAAGAATTTTTCTCTTTCTTCTATAGAGATTTGGGGCTCAGATCCCATAACTAGGGTTATGGGAGACTTTATGTGAAAAATTAATTTGGGTTGTAATTCTAGTTGAGTCACATGGGTAATTGACATTTCATAAACCCCTCTTCATATTAATGGCTTTTCTTGGTTGCATACTTGGAAGGTGAGCCAAAGAATATCACTTATTCGAATAGAAAAGTGTTTTTTGGGAAAAAAAGGTTTACATGGAATCGAGAGACTTTAATCTTTGGATTAATGGAAAATGCCTTAACAATATTTACCTACATGAGAAAGTAGTTGAATAATCAAGGAATTCTTTAAGTTTGAGAGAATTAAAGGATACATTATCCATTAAGGTTGAGAAACTAATGGGTAAACAATAGTATTCAACTACTCTTGCAATTGAAGTTATTAATTGGAACTCTAAAGTGATTCCCAACCCTAGCTGTTGAAGCGTCTCGGTAACCATAACTCTAGTTTGCTTAATATCATTGAATTACTACTTGCAAAAAGAATCATGGGTTAGAACAGCACTGTTGCAATTATTTAGATTATAATCCATAAATCAAAACCTTATTATATATTTGACAGCGACCACTTACTCTCTCATAAGAGAGGTGTAATTTTTGTGTATCAAGTGTCTTTCATGTTCATTTCAGTGTTCATTGATGATATTTGGTGTAATATAAGAGTAAGGATAATCATGCCAATCACCGTCAAATAGTGATGAAGACTCTTAATGATCAGCGGTTGTATGCTAAATATTCTATGAATTTTTGTTGAATGTGGTGACTTCTCTTTTCCACGTGATTTCTAGCGAGGGGGTCAGGATGGATCCACAATGTTGATGATTGATTCTTAGAATATCGCCTTGGTAAAGGCATGGACACAAGGTGTTTGTGAAATTGTCTAAATAAAATGACTAGCTATATGATTGATAATGTGTTGAGCTAGGGAAATGGCCCAAATTAGTATGAATGATTGATAAATGATTTTGTAAAGGCATTATGAGCCATGTATTATGAAATTTGTAATCTTGTTGGTTGATGGATAATGACAGGGTAAAGCCCTAGATATGAAAATAAACTTGAGTTGTGTATTAATCAAGTATGGTGAAAGTAATGTAGTCATGTCTAGTGTCTGATTGGCTAAATTAGTCAAAGCCCTTAAATGTGATATGAATTATATGAATGTAAATTCATGAACTAATGGGTTGAGAGTTGAAATGTCGACTAATAACGGCAAATTATTTTAGTTCCTTGTCTAATAAAATGACTAGTGATTCAAGTTCCTAGTCTAATGAAACGATGAGCGATGCAAGTTCCTAGTCTAATAAAATTTCTAGTGATTCCAGTTCTTGGTCCAAAGAGACCTCCTGAGGTAGAATACCTTGGCCAATAAAGTGACTAGTAGTTCGAGTCCCTAGTATGATAGAATGGCTAGTGATTTGAGTTCCTAGTCCAATGAAGTGGCTTGTGGTTTGAGTCCCTTGCCTGATGAGATGACTAGTGGTTTGAGTCCCTAGTACGAATGGCTTGTAGTTTGAGTACCTTTCCTTATGTGATTGTTTAAGGTATGAGAAGCTCGCTTAATAAGTAATGGGTGAAACTATAAGTGTAGGAGGTCGGAATTGTCCCCCTCATGACATGGGAATATGTTTATTGAGAATGCTTGTTAAATCTTGTCTGTTTTGAGGCATAGTATGAATATGTTTTATATGTCTATATGCTTGAGTATATGTTCAAGAATGTCATTGAACTTTGGTCTCTTTTTTAGTATATGAAATATCTATATGTAAGTATAAGTGTATGAAAATTATTAAAGATGATATATATATATATTGAGTCATTGTTTAATGTTGATGTTATTTTATTCATATCCTTGAGTTACATGCTAGCGTTCCAACTGCTAACCGTCTTCAAACGCTATGTCGCCACACGACATAGGGGCCGGAGAATCTTCTTCTCTTCTTGTGCAGTGATTAGATGATCAAACCAGTTTGTGCATTGACTTCGGAGTGGTAAGCTTCCTTTCTTCAGAAGATAATAATCCTTGGTCAGTTATCTTCAAACTTAGGCTCATTTAGACTTTGTTCAGCTATCATAGGGGATTTTCCCAACATATACATTTATTGACATTGGTTTTGTATAGAGGTGTTGTGAACAACTGTGCACTTGGGCGTGAGTTAGATATTATAATGAATCTAATATTGACTTTTGATATTAATTCTGCTACCTTGAAATATGACTTGAAGTTCCTTCGAATCCTATAGTTTGATAACATGTTTGAGATAGGCTATCGGGGAGACCTCCTGTTCATATAAGCTTGACTTAACCATATGACATGGCCCAGGGTTTGGGTTGTGTAAAGTTGGTATCAGGACCTAGGTTTATGTTCAGCTGGGTGTTCATAATACCATATCATATAGAGTTTCTTTTATGGGTGTACAGAGCACAATACTTATAACGGGGAGGCTATGAGACATGATAGGAAATGTTTCCTTTTCTTGCATTTTAATCTCATGCAATAAAGTCTAAGGTCTTCAATTGCTCTGATTCTATTTGCTATCTTTCATATTAAACCACAAAAGAGATCTGAGACTTAAGAAAATACTTTAGCTCGACTAAGGACCCTAAGGATGGAGCTCACCAAACTTTGGGAGTTCAAACTCGAGTCAGGGCTGCAATAGCCAATCATCTTTATAGGGTTCCTTCTTTCCCAACCAACCCTAATTGATCCCCTCAAAAGGATGCTTCTAATGCAGAATTTCATCGCTCCATCAAAATCTTAACTTAATTCATATCCTCTTAAGCAGAGCGTGGTAATCCAGCTACCGTTTCTTCTGAGGCCCCAAGAGTTGGCCAATTTATGAGGTTAATCTCTTCTATGTTCTTTGGTATAAAGGTTGAGGCAGATCCTCAAGGCTTTATTGATAAAATAGAGAAGATCTTCTGAATCAGGCATGCTTTAGAAATTAATGCCATTAAGTTTCCCTCCTACACATTGAAGGATATTGCGGACCAATAGTATGAAAGGTGGGAGTTACCTAGAGGAGTTAATGCTAGTCCCACTATGTGGGAGGACTTCTATGGGGCTTTCCTTGTCCTCTTCTTTCCTCAAGAGTTGAGGGAGGAAAATTAAAAGAGTTCGTGAACCTAAATCAAGGAAAAATGTCCATTCAAGAGTATGCCTTAAGATTCCATCAATTATAAAGGTATGCTCCTAAGATGATTTATAGCATGAGGTCTAGAATGCAAAATATCATCTTGGGTTTGTCTCGTGAGGTAGTCCTTGAGAGTAAGGTAACCTTGTTAATTGAAAACATTAATATCTCTAGGTTGATTATTTACATAAAACAAGTAAAGGATAAGAAGAAGAAGCAAGTTGATCTTAGTGAGAGTCAAGGGAGGAAATTTAGGCCTTTCAAGCATAGTGGTGGAGATGGTCCCATGTGGACACACAAGAGGTGAAGGAGTTTGGGTTCGTTCTCCTCGGCTAGTATTCACACTCCTTACTCAAAGTTTTTGGGTGGTCATCGCTCTAAGTTTAGTGGTGGGTCTCAAGCTTAGGCTGCCCAATTTTAGACTACTGGTGCCCAGTTGACTCTACTTATCCCTTCTTACATATTCTGTTGTTAGAGTCATCATCGTCAGTGTGAGATTGGGAGAGACAAATATTTTTATTGCAGTTAGATTTGGCACATGCAGCAAGAGTGCCCCTCTTGAATGGCTACTTCATCTAATAGGTCCCCTATTTCTACTCTTTGTACTCCCGCACCAAAGGGTACTTCTTCTATTTTTGCTTCTCCTTCTGATACCGATGTCGGCAAGAATTACTTGTATTCACTTGCTAATCACCATGATTCTGAGATGTCTTTCAATGTTATCACGGGTATGTTTAGACTTTTCTCCCATGATGTATATTATTTGCTCTATCTAGGGTTTATCTTTCTTATGTGACCCCATATATGGTTGTGCATCTTAATGGTGGTCCTGAGAGTCTGTCGGTTCCTTTTTCTATTTCTACCCTGGTAAGAGACTCTGTGTTTGTTAGAAGGGTCTATACGAGATATGTTATATCTGTTGGTGGAAGAGATACTCTCATAAACTTACTTGAGTGAGACATAGTTGATTGTGATATCATTTTTGGGATGGATTGGTTTCACTCTTGCTATGCTTTCTTAAATTGATGGACCTGTAGGTTCATATTCCGATTCCTTAATGAGCCAATCATTTTATGGGAAGGTGGTTCTTTATTTTCCTAAGAAAACGTTCATTTCTTATATCAAAGCATAAAAGGTGATTGCAAAGGGTTGCTTATTTTATTTAGTTTGAGTTAAAGATTTTTACTAGGAAGATCCTTCTCTAGAATCCGTTCCCATGGTGAATGAGTTTGCAGATGTGTTTCCCAATGATCTTCCCATTGTTCCTCCTGATAAGGAAATTGATTTTCATATTGATCTTTTTTCAGAAACCCATCCAATCTCTATCCCTCCTTATAAAATGGCTCTAGCTGAGTTGAAAGAGCTTAAGTAGTAATTGGAAGACCTCTTAGATAAGAGTTTTATCTGCCCTAATATGTCTCCGTGGGGTCCTCCCCTGTTGGTCATACGCATGAAGTATGGCTCCCTTAGTATGTGCATTAATTCTCATCAATTGAATAAAGTGACCATAAAGAATAAGTATTCTATTCCTAGGATCAACGTCCTCCCCTGTTGGTCATACGCATGAAGTATGGCTCCCTTAGTATGTGCATTAATTCTCATCAATTGAATAAAGTGACCATAAAGAATAAGTATTCTATTCCTAGGATCAACGATTTGTTTAATCAACTCCAGGGTATGAAGTGGTTCTTTAAGATTGATCTTAGATCAGGTTATCATCAGCTTAAAATTAGGGATGCGGATATCCCTAAGAGTACCATTAGAACCCAGTATGGTCACTTTGAGTTTCTAGTCATAGCCTTTGGGTTGACCAATGTCCCGGTGGCATTCATGTATCTAATGAATAGGGTCTTTCATCCGTTCTTAGACATGTTTGTCATTATCTTCACTGATTATATCTTAGTGTATTCCAAGTATGAGTTTTTGTTGAAAGTCGTAGCTTTTCTTTGTCGTGTTAACTTATAGTTCTCGGTATGTTGGGCCCTACTTGATTGTAAGGAGAGTTAGCAATTTTGCCTATGATTTGGAGTTGCCTTTTAGTATGAACTCAATTAACCTAGTTTTCCAAGTCTCTATGGTGCGTAAATATGTGGGTGACCCTTGATTGGTTGTTCTTTTGGAGAATGTTGTTATTTCAGACTCTTTGTCCTACGATGAGGTCTCAGTGAGGATATTAGATTATCAATTTCAATGATTACGAACAAAATAAATGGATTTGGTGAAGGTTCTATGGAGGAACCAAAAGTACGAGAAAGCTACTTGGGAGGCAACGGAGGACATGAAGTCCAAGTCTTTACATTTGTTTCCCGACCCAAAATGTATGATTGAGGTATATGTTAATCTTCTTTATTTGACTTATGTCTTGGGTTAAAAATGGGTTCATGTCCGTAAAATTTGAAGAATCCATGTGGCCTTGATGTATGATGGGTTTGAACCCTCGAGTAAATGAAATGACTGATTGATTGATGATGATCATGATATGTGTTATGTTGTATCCTTGTTGTGTTCTTATTTCTAACTTGTGTAAGGGTCGGTTTGATGCATTTTGATGTGTTAACTTGTGATTATACTTTCTTTACCCTTAATTTAGGAATGAATAATCCCAAGTGGGGGATAATTAAAGAACCTAGACTTTGAACCATTGAGAAGCATCTTTATTTTGTGTCTCTGAGCTGGGTACAACTAGAGACTTGAGTCTTATCCTAGGTCATGACTTGTACCCAATATTCCCTTACCTTTCATACCTTGATCAGTCCTTGTTGATATTACACTATTTCCTATATGAAATAACCTCCCCTTGATCTTACTCAATGCATCCGAGTCATATGCAACTCAATCGTATGAAGTGAGTACTTGTTTTGGAGTAAACTATTTTGTATATGGTTTGTGTATATGACTAGGGGTTAATCATACCCTTTGAATATGAATCAAAGATGCTCACTCTTACCCACAATAGTCTGGTTGACCTAGGAGAATCCTAGGATACAAGTTAGGGTATCACTCATACCCTAGGGTACAATCACTATGGGAACCGTATGGTGGAGTCGTACCCTTGCATGAGTGAACTTTTCAGCTTGTAACCAAGGACTTTTTGGTCATTTCCCTTACCTAAAACCCTAAAACCTCTCACTATATAAGGCATTTTAGCCTCCTTAGTCTTCATTTTACAAGGCTCAAACATTACAAAAACTCTAAAAACCTTCTTGGAGCAAAATTGGAGGCTAGGGTTTGGAGGATGTTCATCTTGTGGGAAGAGGGAGCCAAGTTCTTGGTGATTCAAGTTTTTTAAGGCATTTATCTCTTGACCTCTCTAAATAACTTTAAACCCATGTATTTCACACTTGGATTAGTAAGTTTCCATGGTATTTTTGAAATTAAATGAAAAGGGTTTTGTTGCCTAATGATGAATAATGTTGACTATTCTTTAGACTTTTTTTATACGTGTTAATTTTGATGTATTGAACATGAGAGTACTTTTTGTTCGTATTCTAATTAATTAGTCTTGATAAACCCTATTGTTGATGATTGTTGCTTAGAATATAGCCTTGGTAAAGGCTTGGACACAGGTGTTTGAGAAACTATCTAGGTAAAGTGACTAGATATATAATTGATAATATGTTGAGCTAGGACAATGGCCTAAATGAGTATGAATGATTTATAAATTATGTGTTAAAGGAATTATGATCCATGTATTATAAAATTGGTATGTTGTTGGTTGATGGCTAATGAGATGGTAAAGCCCTAGACATAAAAATGAACTTGAGTTGTGTGTTGAATAAAGTGTGGTGAGTTTCTGGTATAATGTTGATAATGACATGTGAATAGTTTGTGTGGTTCTTGAGCACCAGAAATTTTATTGTCTAATGAAGTGAATGAAGGCATTAGCCTATTTAAATGGTTGATCAATGGAGGCTCTCATGAGGACCATGTAGTCATGTATAGTGTCTAATTGGCTAAATGAGCCAAAGCCATTAAATGTGATATGAATTGTATGAATATAAATGCATGAACTAATGGTTCAAGAGCTTAACTGTCGACTAATAACTATGAATGATTCTTGTTCCTCGTCTAATGAAATGACTAGTGATTTGAGTTCCTAGTCCAATAAAAGGACGAGCGATTTGTGTTCCTCTTCTAATGAAATGGCTAGTGATTTAAGTTCCTAGTCCAAAGAGATCTCTTAAGGTAGAATACCTCGTCCAATAAAGTGACTAGTGGTTCAAGTCTTTAGTATAATGGAATGGTAAGTGATTCAAGTTCTTAGTCTAATGAAGTGGCTTGTGGTTTTATTCCCTTGCCTAATGAGATGACTAGTGGTTTGAGTCCCTAGACCCTTCTTAAATCATATTGTTTATGGTCTGAGAAGATTGCTTAATAACTAATGGGTGAATCTATAAGTGTGGGTGATCAGAGTTGTCCACCTTATGACATAGGAATAAGTGTAATGAGAATGCTTGTTAAATCTTGTCCCCTTCGAGGCATAGTATAAATATGTTGCGTACATCTATGTGTTTTAGTATATGTTCAGGAATGCTGTTGAGCTTTGGTCTCTCTTTTTGCATGTGAAATATCTATATGTAATGATAAGTTTATGAATATGATTGAAGATGATATATATATATATATATATATATTTACTCATTATTGAATTTTGATGTTATTTTATCCTTATCCTTAAGTTACATACTAGCATTACAACCTCTACCCATCTTTGGATGATATGACATAGGGAGGGAGCATCTTCTCCTCTTCCTGTGCAATGATTAGTAGATCAAATCAGTTCGTACATTGACTTCAGAGTGGTGGTCTTCCTTTCTTTGAAATACATTCATCCTTGGTCACTTAGCTTTAGACTTATTCTCATTTAGACTTGGTTTGGCTATCGTTGGGGGCTTATCCCGACATATACATTTATTGACTTTGTTTTTGTAAAGAGGTGTTGTGAACAACTGTGAACTTAGGCATGTGTTAGATATTACAATGAATCTAATTTTGACATTTGAAATTAATTCTGCTACCCTGATATTTGAGTTAGATTTCTTTCAACTCTTTTAGTTTGATAAAATGTTTGGTATGGGTTATCGGGGCGACCTCCGGTTCATGTGAGCTTGATGTGCCCATACAACATGGCCAAGGGTTTGGGTCCTATCAAAATTTTTGTGAGTATACCTATTAGAGTCTACTTCACGCGACCATATATTAAATATAAAGAGATATGTGGCCTACTATATGCCAAATAAAAGATCTTTTACTCTTCTTTTTGAAGCATCCAATTTCACCTTAATTTGATATCAGAGTAGAAAGCTGTGCTCATTTTACTTGGGAGTATCTGTCTATCAAAAAGTGACGACTAAGTTGATGAGCCATCAACTAGGTGACAACTAAGTTAACGAGCCATCAGCTCAACATGTCAGCCTTAAGCAGTAAATGGCAAAATCCAGCTAGCTAGTGACGACTAGGGTGATGAGACATTACCAAATTTATGGGTCATCACCCTAAGTCATCAATTGAAGAATTTCTTTAATCTTTTATTTCTTTAGAGGTATTTTGTTCTTTTTCTCACCCCTAAATCCTCCCGCACGACTTAAAAAACATTAATATACCCTATTATCTTCAATTATACAAATATAAACTCTACTCTCATCTCTCTCAAAATCCCAAAGCAAAGACAAAGCTAGGATTCAAGGAGTTTATCATCTATGGGCCCAAGGTGAATTCTTCTCCAAATTTCTTGGTGATACATCAAATGGCTTATGTGTCTTCTCCAATACAAATGGCTTTAATATGTAAATTATTTAACTAAGGCGTTGTATAAAAGATTAACAGAATACAAATGGCTTTAACATGTAAATTAGGAGTCAATTGAGAGTTAAGGCATTCCCCCAACTTAAAGATGAATGGGGGTCGAGACATTTCCCCATTTTACATAGATTAGCTTGCAAGTGTAAATTGGTATGATGATTCCAAATATGTTAATACCTAAAGAGACTTCGTGGTTAATAAATTGGTTATTTGTAAGTGCTTTAATTTTTCTTAAAGGAAGGTGTGTAGCTCTCCGTAAAGGTAGAGGTCCCTCGAGGACCAATATTGGAAACCGCCTTTTCGGTCGTAGGGGTATTAATAACTGTGTGCATAGTTTACACTATATATACATGTATCCTTGAATGTCGTTGAAACACCCAAGGTTCTGGTCCTTAGAAATTTCTTGTGTTTTGTGCTCACTAATCATCATACGACTAGAGGGTACTAGTCGTATATTAGGTATAGTTTAGGGTGCCCCGCTCGTATGTTAATCAGTGTTGATTGGATGGTTTCTATATAATATATGAAAAGATCATACTAGTCATATGATAAGGTATGAGTGGTATGATGTTAAGTCGTATGAAGCCCGAAATCTAACCTAGGGGATTCTATTCTGCCAAAGGTATGGGTTAAGGGTACTTGTCTTATGCTTGAGTACGATTGTGGCTTGGTGGTCTTATGTTGGATAGTTTAGGGGTTCCAAGGGATGACTATGCTACAAGTGGTAGGGACCACTCCTATTATTGGGTATTGATTGGGTGTTGGAGTCGTACCCTCCTGTGGGAAATTAATACAATTTAAGTTAGGGATATTCTGGACATTTTCCCTCTTAATCTTTAGGACCCCATGACTCAAAACACTCTTGGGGAATAATTTACCCTATTATTCTAAACTAAAACACTCTAAACTCTCTCCAATCTCTCTCAAGGCTCTTGGGTTAAGCAAAAGCTAGGGTTTCCTTCAAGGTGGTCAGTTAAGGCTCTAAGTGGTGTGTTCTCTTCATCTTCTTCGCTATCTAAGGCATGTTAATCCTCCCTCATTGTTAGTCCCAATTAAAGGCATGTTTTATGAATTTTCTTCATGGCATAAATTGTGATAATATTTGGGTTTTGAATTACACTTTGGGAGTTTTCGTTATGCTGGTTGGTTATGGTTTCCCCATGCTTTTTACCTATGGTTTTCATATTATAGTGGTGGTTTGGACATGTCGTTGCATGGGATGGGTTGATTTGTACTTGGTTTGGATTTTGGAAACTATATTCCCCAAATATGTTTGTCAAAATGCCTATGAGAATGCTTTTGTCACATAGTTGGACTTTTAATGAAACTATTGCATGGTATAGCTTCATAATAGAACTTAAACAAGTTTAGATGGTTTTAAATGGCCTAATGTTAAGTTCTTGGTAGTCATGGTTTTTTTAATTGAAAGCCTTGTGGGATACAAAGGAATCCCCCAAGCAAACTAAGTAATGAACATACTTGCGGGGTACATGGACATCCCCCAATTAAACTTAATAATGTAATCTATGGGTAATTGTGAATCCTTTTTCTTCTTAAAAGGGTCGCTAAGGATATTTCTTTACAGCTATATTTGGTATGACAATACTTCTTATAGCCTTGGTTAATAATAAATTGAATTACGGTTTGGTTGTGTGTTAGTGGTTTTTATTGGGCAATAATGGGGGGTGTGATAGCTAACCGTGAAGAAGTGAGTCCAATGTATAGACATTGGAAAATTATATTTGGCAACACAAGGATTGGTCATGGAGACCATAGACTAAACTTACGAAGTACACAGGGATCCCCTAAGTTAAACTTGTATATATGTATCATAGATAGCACAGGGTACACGGGAATCCCCTACTCCTATGGTATCTCTAATTTGTGCAGATACACATATCGGAGCTCATTTAGGGGGCAGCACTGGACACATATAATACATGAGTGGTTCTAGGATTGTTAATATACACATACCCAGGCTAATGATTCTATTGGTACGCAAAACCTGGTTCCCTTTCCTAACATGAATTATCTATAAATATGTATGTATAGTTATGGATGCATGTGGTTGTTTACTTGATTTTAAAGTTTGGAATTTTTTATCCTTATCCTGGGTGCATGCTAGCTTTCACCCGCTAACCCATCTTCAGATGTTGTATCCCTATATGATACAGGAACTAGCCATTCTACTCCACTTGCTCAGTGATTAGATTTGGGATCAGCTTGTGTTTGGTTGAAGTGGTGAGCTTCCATACACTGGAAGGATCCATTTCAAGTTATGGTTTGTTTTGGATACTTTGGTCATTTTATAGACTTTGGTTTTAGCTATGGTCAAGTGCGTGTCCCAATAGAAAATTGTTTTACTTTCAGATAGAGGCTTTATGGGACTACTATGTGTTGGTATGGGTGATGTCGGTATTGGTTTCATCCTTGGCATTGGTATTGATATTAGGGATGACACCGGTTGGTTGAATTCAATTTATGATTGTATTATTTAGTTTTTGAATATATATATATATATATATATATTGGAACTCATTTATTATGGGTTGTAGCGGGTGTATGGTGGGGTATTGGGGGTGCTCTCTAGTCCAGGTTGGGCTTGAGGCACCCAACACAATAAGGCCCTGGTTATGGTTATGTTAGATTGGTATAAGAGCCTTAGGTTCATGGTCACTTTGGAGTCCACAAAGTCGTACCGAGTAGAGTTTCCTTTAAAGGTGTGTAGCACACCAAACTCATAAGGGAGAGCCTACAAGGAATTTAGAAATGTTTCTCTTTTTTGTGTTCTGATTTTAAGCTGTAAAGTCTAAGGTTATGAAATCCTCTCTAATTCATTTTTATTTGCTTTTATGATCATGCCTCGATGATCTAAAGCTCATGGAAACTCCTCTATCATAACTGGGGATATTGTTGATGGGACTCGCTCTACTCAAGGGATCAATACACGATTTAAGGGTCCAGAATCTGATTATAGTATAGTTCCACCAGTTCTCTGTAGTCCTCCTTAGGCTGATGTGATGA
>NC_061115.1:192042303-192051897 GCF_002878395.1 Capsicum annuum
GCTTCTCAGGCTGAGCATGGTGTATCTGTTATTCCTTTTTTTAAGGCCACAAGGTTTGACCAATTCATAAAGTTAAGTTCTCCAACCTTTACTAGTGTTAATGTCGAGAAGGATCCTCAAGGTTTACTGGATGAAATAGAAAAGATCTTCTATATTATGGATGTTATTAATGTGTAGGGTATAGAGTTTGCAGCCTATCAGCTAAAGGACATGGCATTCCAATAGTATGAGGAATGGGATAGGGTAAGGGGTGATGTTGAGGAATTATCTTTGCATGAGGCTTTCTTCAATGCATTTCTTGACTGCTTCTTTCCGCAAAATTTAAGGAAAGAAAGGCTTAGGAATTTATTATTCTAAACCAGGGGAATATGTCAGTCAAAGAGTATGCCTTGAAGTTTCACCAGTTGTCCCGGTATGCTCAAGAAATGGTGTCTGATTTGAGGGCCCGTATGAGGATGTTCTCTTCAGGATTGTCTCATGAGTTGATCGTTAAAATTAAGATTGGCTTGCTAATCAAGGACATGGACATCTCCTGGTTGGTTGTTCATATGCCACAGGTGGAGTAGAATAAGAAAAAGTAGGCTGAGATAGGGGAAAGGCTGGGTAAGAAGTTAAGGTTCTTCGAACATGGTGTTAGTCAATAGAAAAGTGGTAGGGTTGGTGGTAAGTGGCAAACTAAGAAGTGGGGGATTTCTGGTTCTTTATCCATAACTAGTGTTTCCTACCCGAAACCATCGGGTGACAGTAGTCAGTAGAGTGGTGGAAACTTTAGGGCATAGGGTTCCCAATCTCATTCTAGTGCGGCTTTGTGGGATTCATCATATCCACCGTGTAGGTTCTGTAGTCATTTGATTCAAGGTTTTTTAAATTGACGGGAGGGATAGGTGTTTCAAGTATGGTTAGCTAGGCCATATCCTTAGAAACTGTTTGGTTGGTAAGGTTGCTTCTGGAGAAAATAGGGTTTCGATTGCCTTTTCATCTACCCCTGCATTGAAGGGTGCTACTTCTGTATTTTTTTTTCTTCTAGTATCAACACTAGTTGGAACTGCCTACATGCACTCACTACCCAGCAAGAGTCTGAGGCATCACCTGATGTAGTGACTAGTATGTTGAAACTTTTCTCCCGAGATATGTATTATTTAATTGATCACGAGTCCACTCTCTCTTATGTGACCTAATTTATAACTGTGTGTTTTGGTTTTAGTCCCGAGGTTATTTTGAATCCTTTTTCTATTTCTACCTCAATAGGTTACTCTATGATTGCTAAAGAAGTCAATAAGGGGTGTATGGTATTTGTTGGCAGTAAGGACACTTTGGTGGATTTGTATGAATTAAATATGGCATATTTTGGTGTTGTTCCGGGTATTGATTGATTTTACTCGTGTTGCACGTCCTTAGATTATTGGACCCGCAAGGTTGTCTTTAGGTTTCCTGGTGAACCAATTATTGAATGGGAGGGTGGTTCCCTAGCTCCTAAAGGGAAGTTTATATCATATCTTAGAGCTCGGAGATTAATCTCCAAGGTGTGTCTCTCTCATTTAGTTTGGGTTAAAGTTTCTAGCTCGAAGGGTCCTTTTTTACATTTGGTTCCGGTGGTGAATGTATTTCCTTAGGTCTTCATTGATGACCTTCCTAGTGTTCCTCCTGATAGGGAGATTGAGTTAGGGATTATTCTTGTTTCATACGGTTTTACAATATCAATTCCCCCTTATATAATGGCTCCGGCTGAATTGAAGGAGCTTAAGGAGTATCTTAAGGATCTTTTGGATAAGTGTTTCATCCAACCTAGTGTGTCCTCGTGGGGTGTACCAATGTTATTCATGCGTAAGAAGGATGGTTCCCTTTGGATATGTATTTACTATAGTCAATTGAATAAGGTGATAGTTAAGAACAAGTATCCTCTTCTAAGAATAGATGTATCACGCCCCGAATCTGGTACCCAAAATGAAACATGGTGCTCATGACCCCAAAGGACCACAAGATAACCCATGACTGATATTTATACCTGTACACTGCATAACAAACTGTATATAATGAAGAAAAGGCTGAAAGGACATAAGGTTCAAAACTGAGACATAGTATTTGATAAAATATAACATCTGGGTGGGGTATGAGATACCCAAAATAAGTAAAATAACTAACTGAACATGCTAGTTCGAAAGCCTCTAAACTGTCTAAATAAGGAGTTAATGGGACATGTCCCCAACTAACTCCAACTATTGAAATAAATTAGTTCATGAGATAAAAGAGTAATTGTCATGTCCTCGAAGGATGAGGACTCAATACTAACTCTTACTATTGAGACTGGAATGCTACTGATACTTTGGAGCTCGTGCTTCTGAACCTATGGTATAAAACACTATAGCACAGTTACGTCAGTACGTTTGAAAATACTGGTATGCATGTGAGGTAGGCTAAATGCAAGGGTTCACATGCATGAACTATACAAACTGACTAAATAACATGAATGTGTGAATACATGCATGAATACATATTAACTGTAACTGAGGTCTTGATAACATGATTACTGAGTCTGAGTATTGATAACATAAGATATTGATAACTGTATAACTGAAATAACTGATAATGAGTGACTGTATCTGACAATCTCATTTCTGATGGAACTAGCTGAGTTCCATTCTATTTTGAGGTGACTATATCTGATAGTCATGAATTCTGTAGAACTATCTAAGTTCTATTACTAAGACTGAATGACTGTATCTGAAAGTCCTGACTCTGTACGGAAACTGTGGGAAGTAGTCATCTAACCGTCATGCCCCAAATAAGGCAATATAGTTGAGGTGGGTCCAATTTGTAACCCTAATTGGAAGGGTGTCAATACCGCACCACTGGTAAGGACAAGTTATGGGAAACCCTCATCTGATAGTGTCCTTAAAGGAAAATAGTAGGGCCCTCATATGACAGTGCTTATCCACCTTATTATCCACCATCTGACAGAAACTGACAAAGCATGACTTTCTTGAATACATGACTACATCAACAATCCAAAATATAATAAATTGGAGAATTCATGAAGTACAAGTTCTAAAGAACCACAATGGCCATACATATATCCATAACTCATTAACTAAGACATTTCATCAAACACATGACATGGATGAACTTGTACATAAATGGGAATTTCATATTATCATACTAGCATGGCACTTTTCTTTCGCATAGGCATTTAATCGAACACATGGGGAGCATGCTTTTGTTATACAATCATCAACCCATCTAATAATCATGGATACATCAATCAACATGTAAATTTAAGGGTTTATCATGATTATTATGCAGATCACCACATCCTAGGGTTAATCATTGTTATGTAATTTCAAACAAAAATCAAAACCCCACAACATCATGAACATGAATTTTAATTCAATTTAAATTATGAAGAATAATAAATACACAAATCTTGGATTTTTAAAAGAGATTCTTGAGCTTTATGGGTGAAAGGGACTGATGAATCAACACATGGCATACCTGGGTGGATGATTTCTTAAAGTTTGATGGAGGAAAAATTAAATTCTTGACTTGGAATGAAACACCTAGGGTTTCTTTTTCTTGGGGATTATCTTTGAGAGAAAATGCTAATTTGATGTTGTTAATGGATAATGAACTTATGAGCCTTGGCTTGAGATAATTAGGAGTTAAAATAGGTGGAAAAGACCTAAATACCCTTTTAAAAATGGCTTTAAAATAACTGAATAAAATATGCGATGGTGGGTGTGATGGTTCATCACTAGGTCGATGGTCCGTCGATCCTGACCATCGCACATGGGCAGAATAGGGGTTCATTGTCTCTGCTGCAACGGCTTGGGCGACGATCCATCGCTAGCTCAATGGTTCATCAACCTGAGCCATCACTCTTAGGTAGAATATGGTCTCACTATTTCTGTTGCAATGGCTTGGGCGATGGTCCATTGCTAGCTCGATGGTCCGTCAGCTCTCATCGTCGTACATGGGTAGTTTCAACTACTTTCTTATTGCGACCATAAATTTCTACCTCAATACTGGATTTTGATGAAATGGGTATCGATGGAAAGCTTATTCAATCTCTCAGTCAAAAAGAAGTGAAAATCTTAAAACTTCCACGTGTACAAAAGTGGATTCATCTTTCAAAATAAGTTTCTAACATTCTTGGGATGATTTTAATCTAGGTAGAAGTACAAGATATTACAAGATGACTTGTTTGATCAGTTATAAGGTGTTAAGTTCTTCTCCAAAAATGATCTTCGATCCTAGTATCATCACCTTGAGATTAGGGAGGTGTATATCCCTAACACTTCCTTTTATACCCGATATGGGTACTTTAGTTTCTAGTTATGTCTTTCTGATTAACCAATGCCCCTGCGACATTCATAGATTTGATAAATAGGGTCTTCTATTAGTTTTTGGATCTGTTTGTAATTGTTTTCATTGAAAACATTAGGGTGTATTCTAAGAGCGAGATGGATCATACCATCACTTCTATATTGTGTTGCAGAGTTTGAATGAGACAAATTCTCGAAATATAAATTTTGGTTAAATTCTATCACTTTTTTGGGTTATATTATTTATAGTAAAGTTATTATAGTAGATCTGCAAAAGGTTGCAGTGGTTAAGAAGTTCCCTAGACATATGACTTTAATCAACATTCGAAGCTTCTTGGGTTTGGCTAGCTAATTAGGAGGTTTGTAGAGAGTTTCTTGACTATAGCTTCCCTGTTGACTAAGTTGACTCAGAATAAAGTAAGGTTTTTATGGTTTGATGCTTGTGAGGGTAGTTTCGAGAAGTTAAAGGATAAGCTAACTTTGGCTCTGGTATTAACTTTTCCTAAAGGTACTAAAGGGTTTGTGGTTTACTTTAATGCATCCGGATTAGACTTGGGTGTGTTTTAATGCAGCATGGTAAGGTGATAGCCTATGTTTCCAGGCAGTTAAAGGTTCATAAGAGGAACTATCCTACTCATGATCTGTAGTTATTAGTTGTGGTGTTTGAATTAAAGATTTGGCGGCACTATTTGTATGGAGTGCATATGGATATCTTATATGATCCTAAGAGTCTGTTGTATGTGTTTACTCAGAAGGAGCTTAGTCTTAAGCAGAGGAGATAGCTTGAGCTTCTTAAGGACTATGACATAAGTCTTTAATACCACCTAGGTAAAGCTAGCGTAGTTGTTAATACCCTTAGCAGGTTGTCCATGGGAAGTTTAGCTCATGTGGAAAAAGAGATGCAGGAGTTGGTGAAGGATATTCACAACTTGGCTAACCTTGGAGTTTGCCTCTTAGACTCCGAGAATGGTGGTGTACTTATACAAGAATTGGTCCGGTCTACTCTTGGTGTAGAGATCAAAGAGAAAAAAATGTTAGATCCTGTCTTAATGAAAATCAAGGTGATATAGGTGCAAAAAAATTAATGGCATTTGAGGTTAGTGGTGATGGTACCTTGTGGTACCAAGGGAGGTTATATGTTTTCAACGTCAGTGGTTTGCAAGAAAGGATCTTGGCTAAATTGCATGAATCACACTATGTTGTTTATCCTGTGTTTGACTAAAATGTATCATGACCTCAAGGAGATGTATTAGAGGAATGGCATGAAGAGGGATGGGGCTAACTTTGTAGCCAAGTGTATGGTGTGCCAACAAGTGAAAGTTAGAACATGGGGACCTGAGGTTTGTATCAAGAATTTGAGTTTCCTGAATGAAAGTGGGAAATGATCAACATGTATTTTGTTATGGGTCTTCCTCAATTTTGAAATTAATTTGATTCAGTTTAGGTCTTCATGGATAAGACAACAAAGTCAGATCACTTTTTTCCAGTGACGACTAACTTTTTGGCTGAGAATTATGCGAGGTTATTCCTCTGAGCTATTGTGAAGCTGCATGGGGTACCTATTTCTATCATCTCAAATTATGGTATGCAATTTTCATCTCACTTTTGGGAGTTGTGTCAAAAAGGGTTGGGAACTAAGGTTACTCTGAGTACTGGTTTTCACTCACAGATGGATGGGCAATATGAGAGGACTATTCGAACATTAAAAGATATGCTTAAGCTTGCGTTATTGACTATGGTGGCAGTTAGGTTGAGCGTCTACCTATCATAGCGTTCTCTTACAGCAATAGCTACCATTATAGCTTTAGAATTGCCCCTTTTGAGGCATTGTGTGGTAGAAGGCATAGGTCTCTAATTAGGTGGTTTGAACTTAGCGAGGCGGATATGTTTGGTCCAAACTTAGTTTATCAGGCTATGGAAAAGGTAAAGGTGATTCGGGATAGGCTTAAGGCTGCCCAAAGTTGTCAAAAGTCCTATACAGATTAAAGACATAGAGACTTAGATTTTGGGGTTGGGGATAAGGTGTTCCTTAAGGTGTCTCCCATAGTGGGAGTAATGCGGTTTGGGAAGAAGGGAAAAGTCAGTCCCTGGTATGTTGGTCCTTACTTTATTTTGAGGAGGGTTAGTGATGTTGTGTATGAGTTAGATTTGCTTTTTAGTTTAAGCTTCATTCATTCGGTGTTTTATGTGTCTATTTTGAGAAAGTACGTAGGTAATCCTTCATCGGTTGTTCTTTTAGAATGGTTGGGTATTTTAAATTCTCTATCTTATGAAGAGATCGCATTCGAGATCTTGGATTTTTAGGTTCTTCTGTTGCGTACCAAGGATGTGGATCTATAGAGAAATCACAAGGTGGAAGAGGATACTTGAGAAGCGGAAAAGGACATGAAGTTCAAGTATCCTTATTTGTTTTCCATTCCGAATATTCATGCTTAAGGTATGTGTTCTTCATAACATCCTTATTTTCTGGTTTATTCTTAAGGGAAGGTTGATTTCCTTACATTTTGTTTTCTAACTTGGATAAAGGTTAGTTTGATGTGTTACAATGTGTAAATAGTATTTGTGATACCTGGTTCCATCATTCGGGGATGAATGATCCAAGTGGGGGAGAATTGAAACACCCAAGGTTCTGGTCCTTAAAAATTTCTTAGGTTTTGAGCTTACTGGACATCATACGACTAGAGGGTACTATTCATATATTAGGGTATAGTTTAGGGTCCCCCTCTCGTATGTTAATCAGTATTAGATGGTTTCTGTCTAAGGTACGAATGTATCGTACTAGTCATACGTTAGGGTATAAGTGGTATGATGTTAAGTTATATGAATCCCTACATCTAGCCTGGGGGATTCTATTCCACCTATGGTACGGGTTAAGGGTACTTATCGTATGCTTGGGAGTGATTGGGGCTTGGTTGTCATACGTTATATAGTATAGGGTACGAATTCGATGGTGTACTTGTACCCTCTTACGGGAAATTTATAAAATTTAAGTTTGGGGTATTCTGAACTTTTCTCCTCTTAACCCCTTAAGACCCAACAACTAAAAACACTCTTGGGGCATTATTTACCCTATTATTCTAATCAAAAACACTCTAAACTCTCTCCAATCTCTCTCAAAGATCTTGGGTTAAAAAAAGATAGGGTTTCTTTCAAGGTGGTCAATTAAGGCTATTAGAGGCGGCTTCTCTTCATTTTCTTCACAATCTAAGGTATGTTACTCCTCCCTCATTGTTTGTTCCAATTAAAGACATGTTTATGAATTGTTTTTATGGCATAAATTTTGATAATGTTTGCGTTTTGAATTATACTTTATGGGTTTTGTTATAATGGTTGGTTATGGTTTTCCCATGTCTTTTACTTGTGGTTTTTAAATTATAAAGGTGGTTTGAACATGTGGTTGCACGGGATTGGTTGAATTTTACTTGGTTTGGATTTTTGAAACTATATGCCCCTAGTGTGTTTGTTAAAATGACTATGAGAATGCTTTTGTCACATAGTTGGACTTTTAATGAAACTATTGCATGGTATAACTTGAAAATGGAACTTACACTAGTTTTGATGGTTTTAAATGTCCAAATGTTAAGGTCTTGGTGATCATGGTTTTTTTTTAATCGAAAGCCTTGTGGGATACAAGAGAATCCCCCAAGCAAACTAAGTAATGAACATACTAGCGGGGTACATGGGAATACCCCAAGTGAACTTAATAATGTAATCTATGGATACATGTGAATCCTTTTTCTTCTTAAAAGGTTAGATAACGACATTGCTCGCAAGCTACAGCCGGTATGACGATACCACTTGTTATAGCCTTAGTTAATAATAAATGACGTGGTGGTTTGGTTATGTATTAATGGTTTTAATTGGGCAATAATGGCAGGGTGTGATAGCTAACCTATAAGGTGTGTGTCCAATAGACGGACACTGGAAATTCATATTTTCCTACATAAGGATTGGTCATGGCGACCATAGACTAAACTTATGGGGTACACAAGAATCCGCTAAGTTACCCTTGTATATATATATATATATATATATATATATATATATCATTGAGAGTGAAGGGTACATAAAAATCCCCTAATCCTATGGTATCTACAATTCGTGCGGCTACACACATCGGTGCTCGTTCAGGGGGTAGCACTGGACCCATATAGACCATTGATGGTTCTAGGATGGTTAAGCTACACATACCCAGGTTAATGGTTTTAATGGCATGCTAAACCTGGTTCCCTTTTTTTCGTAATGAATTATATATATATGAACGATTGTAGATGCATGTGGTTGTTTACTTGATTTTAAAGGTTGGCATTATTTTATCCTTATCCTGACTGCATGCTAGCGTTCACCTGTAAACCCATCTTCGGGCGTTATATCCCCACGTAATGCAAAAACTTGCCATTCTACTTCTACTACTCAGTGATCAGCTTTGAGATCAGCTTGTGTTGGATTGAAGTGGTGAGCTTCTATACTCTCGAAAGCTTCATTTATTTTTATGATTTTTTTGAACACTTTGGTCATTTCATAGACTTTGGTTTTGGCTATGGTCGGGGGCATGTCCCAACCAAATATTATTTTACTTTTAGATAGAGGTTTTGTGGGACTACTATAGTATGGAAGGTGTTGGTATTGGTATCAGCCATGGCATTAGTATTTGTATTGGGGCTAACACCGGTTGATTGAATTCGATTTATGATTGTTCCATTTTATTTTGAATAATCTATATATACATACATATATATATATATTGGAACTCATTTATTATAGGATGTAGATAGGTTATGGTAGGATATTGGGGGTGGTCTATGGTCTAGGTTAGGCTTGAGGCACCCAGCATGATGAGGCCCAGGTTTGAGTCGTGTTAGGCATGGGATCAGGGCATTCTGTGGCCTTCTTTGGATAATTCTAGTTCGTGTGTCTACACGTACTTAGGCCCTTTCAACAGGGGGGATTGAACCCATATAGCCCGATGGTGTTTTATTATGACAACAGAGCTTTATAGTCTAGGTTAATTATTTTAAACCTCATGCTAAACCTTGTTTCAAAGCCCAAATATTATATATATATATATAAAATATTATATATATATATATATAATATTATATATATATATATATGTATGTATATATATGTAGGCGAACATGTGCATTAATTTTTGAATGATGACATTATTTTATCCCCTTATCACTGAGTTACATGATAGAACTCACCCCACGAACCATCCAAGAACCTTCATTGTCTCCTAGTGTAGGGACCGAAGGCACTTCTTCTACCCCCT